>NW_027413060.1:0-25514 GCF_025370935.1 Choristoneura fumiferana
TCTTCCTAACATACAATGATTATTTCAAACATTAAAGCGACGGCAGGGTTAGGATATCTGTTTCCTTAAAAAAAGATCTTAAAGATCACGCGTCTTCAATTTATAAATTGCTCTATTGCTCTCTTTTTAAGATAAAAATTGACTCAATGTCTGCAGCAAATCCCCATAAAGGGCCGTACGAAATAATGCTATTAAAGTAAGCAAATACACCAACCGTTGCCGTCGCCACATCGGTTAGCTGCCGTATTTTTCCAAACTGCAAAAGCAGCAGAGCTCAATCTACCCGCGATTGCTGTGACGTGAGTCCCCACTGTAGTTTAGAATCGAGCGTTATTCCTAAAAATACTGTTGATTTTACAAATTCAATAGTTTGACCATTTAACTTTATATTAGAAACTGAATTTCGAGCTAGATGAATTTATCAACGAGAATTTACATACATTTAGTTTTCTTAGGATTTAGTAACAAATTATTGGCAGCAACCATGCGGATATCACGACAGGGTTTCATTGGGCTCAATGAAGTCGGTATCTTTTCTACTAACCTTGAACAGTAAAGACGTGGTCGTCAGCAAACATAACTATACCCGACTTTTGGCTTAACCATATAAGTAAGGTCATTTACATAAATAAGATACAGGAATGGGCAAGAATGGATCCTTGAGGCACTCCCATTTCGACCACAGATCCCTCCGATACCGTTCCGTTAATCGCTACCTTTTGCTTTCTTTGTGTGAGGTAAGATTTAATGAGTTCTAAAGCGAGGCACGATGCCATAAAAATTTAACTTACAAATTAAAGTATCATGATCCACACAATCAAAAGCTTTCGAAAGGTCGCAGAATACACCTATAGCGTCATGTGATTCCTCCCAAGCTTGCAATATGAATTTAACTAAACTATGACCCGCGTCTGTAGTAGACTGCCTTTTGTGAATCCGAACTGCTGTGGATGCATGATTTATGGGTATTAAAATGCGAGATCATTTGCGTCAGCATTATTTTTTCGAATATTTTGCTAAACGCTGATAGGATGGACACAGGACGATAATCAGAGGATTATCTTTATCACCTGATTTAAAAATAGGAACTACTTTACTATATTTCATCAAATCTGGAAATACGCCTTCATCTATACAGCTATTAAATATAAATGCTAAAGTTGGAGCAACGACATCTAAAATGGAATGTAGAACTTAACTGAGACGCCCCACAAGTCTTCCGTTTTTTTTACTTTCAATAATCTAAAAGTCTTAATGATGTCACAGGGAGAGACATGCGTGAATTTAAAATTACTTAAGTTTGGAATAGATACATTTTGTTTTAAGAGCGATTCAGCTAACTTTGAGGAAGACGCGAGACATTTTGTCGTTTCGATGGGGATTTTAGAGAAGTAGGTATTAAACTCGTTAGCTACTTTAACCGCGTCCGTTTCTAATACGTTGTTAATCTTTAATGATATAGAGGACTCCGCGTTCTTACGTCGACCGGTTTCAGTATTTATAATTTTCCAAACTGTTTTAATTTTATCATCAGAGGACTTAATTTTATTAGTTACATGGGCTGCTTTTGCTTTATTACATATAATTTTGAATAATTTTGAATAATCCCTGACATACTGGTGGAAACGTTCATCAGTGGTACACGATTTCTTATCATAAAGATCATATAAGACGTCCCTACTCCTACGTATTCCGGGTGTAGCCCATTCATTGAATGATAGTTTGTTTCCTATTTTAATACGTTTTTTACTACACGTTTTATCGTATTCCTCGCATACAGTATTTAACAATATCTTGAAATTTCGTTTGGATTTTTAGTATTTACTTTTAAATTGTTTACTTTTTGCGCGATGTTTGTTTTGAGACGGTCAAGTCTTTGTTTGTTCAACGGCCTAATTTCTATGGTTTGATTAACACCGCCCCTAGCCCGAGGTAAACTTCACACTGTTTGAGCTTTGTGATCCGATCGTACTCCACTGATAACAGCTTTTTCTAAATACTTACAAGTTAACCAAATGTTGTCAATACATGTGGCCGAAGTGGTTGTGACTCTGGTGGGTTCATTAAATAAGAAATTTAAATTAAAAGATTTTAAACAGAAATAAACTGGTCTTTTTCAACGGATTGTGATAAAATATCGATATTAAAGTCCCCGCAGACCACCAGCGCTTTATTACGTTTTACTGATTTCCTTAGAACATCTTCCATAGTATTTTAAAACAAAGGAATACTCGAGTTTGGTGGTCTATATATATAAAATTAAATACTGTTCCGTTTCCCGCAGAAGCGATCTCGCATACACGTTCAACAGAAAGGCTGGACAGGTCTTTGCGTTCTTTGAACTTTAAACCATTTTTCACTAATATGAGAGACCCGCCACCTGCTGCAGATTCTCTGCAGAAGGCGCTGGCTATTGCATAATTATGTACATTAAATTGCATTGAATCTTTTTTAGCCAGGTTTCTGTTAAGCAGATAATATCTAAGTTTAACTTTTCAGAGAGTAATTCTAAATCTAATATTTTGCCAGTGAAGCGATTTATATTTTGATGTAGAATGATAGACTACTTTGCTTCTCTATTGTCGGTGTAGGTAGTTTAAAGACACATTCGCGCTTGAAGGTGTCGTCCTAACAGGGCCGGGGAGGGGGTGATTTCCGAATACGGAATTAATATAACATGCTAAGGATTTAGCAAGCTTGTCGGGGTCAGTCGGTAGTCACTAATAACATTATTAGTGTCAAAAAATAAAACGTCACTATGACGGCTCGTCATCTTAAACAATAATTTGTTTAAACGATATAAATGATTATTGGATTTATTTAGAGAAGCAGAATAGGGAAACGCACCTATAATAATGTTTTTAACACCTAGTTTTGATAGTAAATCGAACCCAGTTTTTATGTCCGAATACCTAACGTCGGACCCGTCACTTAACATTAATACAATGATTGACTGCTTAGTCACCTGAGTGAGCATAATTTTTTCAATTATTTGTTTGAATGAGGCATTAGGCATACAGTTATTTATGACACAGCTGTTTGATATATTATTACACAATAATTTGCCCAATCCCTTTCCTATCCTATCAGAAAATACTAGGGTTTTATTAACATTCTTACAGATATTTCCATCATTACCTACAGATATGTCACAGAAGTCCACGCTGCGGTCGGGTAACTCGGACTGATTATGTAATTTAGTTTGCAATGCGCTCTCGCGCGCTAACAAAGAATTGACGCGCTGTTCGTTATATAAACATAAATCAACAAGCTCGTTCGCGGCCAAAATGTGTTCACTAATTTGATTTTGACATAATTCGTATTTGCTAGTTAAGTCCCTTAGGGAACATTCTAACCGATTTATTTCTTCCCGTAGCCCCGGACGTGTCTGTGACATAAGCGTACCTACTGTGTTGTAATTTTTCATTACATGTTTTTAGCTCGTTTAAGATACTTATACGATCTTTATATAAAATTGTATTTTTATGAACACTGTGATGTTGTTTATATAGTCTTTTTGATCTTCTTATGAACCTGTTTAATTTAAGATATTTTTTAAATTTATTATGACTTTGAAAAAACACTGATGTAGACTCAAAAGAAGTGTCCTTAGTCAAATCTATTACAACCGGTGACCCAGAAGAACCTATTGCCGGTCGTGTCGAGGAGACGTTTGGTGCTGGCATTATTTCGTCATACAGCCGTTGGGTGTTCTCGGCTTCTTGGCGTTCAATCTGTTCCTGTAGTTGGCGAACAAATTCGTGGGAGGCGGCGAGCTCATACTCGAGCTCGTCTACTCGTTGAAGTGTTTGCTCGTGAACGTCACAGCACTGTTGTAATTTGCAAACTGTCTCCAGCAGTCGGTCGCGTTGTTCTTCAACATCCGTGTACATCACATCTAGGTCGGCTAGTTCGCGTTTAAGTTCGGTGTTCTTTGACACTATCTGCTGCACCTCGTACTCGCCATCGTCACGTTCCCGAAGTAGCTGCTCACACGTCGCCTTAGACTGCTTGAGTTCTTTAAGGGCTGCGTTCAGTTTGATATCGAGTTCACGTGCAGTGGCCTTGCGAGTCAACACTGAGCTGGACATTTTGAGCTCAGGTAACCCACAGTGACTCCACCGCACCTGAAACTAACCGCAACGCAACTATATACCAAGCATAAAAAGCAGTGAAGTGAGGTGGTTAATAAGTGAAATACGAAGTAGTTGTGAGACAAGAGAGTGACAAGCAAGACCAGGTAGTACGAAATAGCCTAGTTGTATGATAAATAGGTAATAAGGACAGTATTTATAGCTAGCGTGAACAGCTGACCGGTTCGTAACAGAAGTAGGTACGAGGTTAGAAATTACTGTCAGATTCTCAACAATATGTACGCTAATCAGGAGCTAATGAATTTAAGTATTTAATTCCACAAGTGTTTAACGCCCTAATGTTATTTAATTAGGTTTATAGGAGACAATACTTCCCTTTTTAACGTTGCATATTTGAACATTGTCCGTTGCACTGACGTTACTCCGCCGCCGAGATTTTACTTTGAGATGTACAGGCGTTGTACGATGATACTTTTTTACGCGAACACTTATTGTTAAACATTAAACGGTTTTTAATGTTTTTATTACTTATTACACTAATATTATAATAATTTAATTAATTAAAAACAGCTGTGTCGATTTTGACGTTTGAGCGTGGCCAGGGTTGCCAGCTAAATTCAGTCTTCCTATTCAGTCATCAAGAGTGCTAACGCCACCAAAAAGCTCGGCGGTCGTTGTTACCCTAAAGCCAGAGGCAAATGTCACATATCTGTCAGCCTTACAGAAAGTGACAACTTCTTTAAGACTGGCAGAGGTGGGCATTGAAAGTGTGCGAGTCCGCAAATCTGCTACTGGAGCCCGCCTAATCGAGGTGCCAGGAGCAAGCAGTGGTCGAGCAGCGGACGACCTAGCTCAAAAAATAGAAGGCTTGATCGGGGATGTGGCCACGGTCCACAGACCTGTTAAGACGGCTGACCTTCGGGTTACTGGTTTTGACGAGTCAGTAACGTCGGAGGACATTAAGACGGCAGTTGTGCTGAAAGGAGGGTGCTCAATAGACCAGGTAAAAGTGGGTCCTATCAGACTCCTTTCTAGCGGAATGGGCTCTGCATTGTTAAGGTGTCCAGTGACGGCAGCAAACGCCTTAATCAAAGATGGGAAAATCCTAGTGGGGTGGTCGGCAGCACACATCAAAGCCCTGGAGCCACAACCCATGCGTTGTTACAGATGCATGGGGACGGGCCACACCAGGGCACTGTGCCCTTCACCAATAGACAGGGGGGACTTGTGCTATAGGTGCTCAAGGCCCGGACATAAGTCTGCAGAATGCGAGGCTGAACCATTCTGTGGAGTGTGCCATCACGCCAAACGGCCAGCGGGTCATGTCATGGGTGGACGTTCTTGTGCACCTCCCTCCAAAAAAGGTCGCGATGGCCCCCCAGACGGTAGCCCCAGAGGGGCCAGCGACTGCACATGTGGTCAATGAGGGACAAACTATGGATCTCTAAATGTCAGCACAAAGTAACAATAGCGACTTAGAGATAATTCAGTGCAACCTAAACCACTCTGCCCGTGCCCAAGACCTGCTTATGCAAGTCATGGCGGAGTGGAGTTTGGCCTTGGCGGTGGTTGCTGAACCATACTTTGTCCCCTCCCCAGCCCAACTGGACCGGGGCAACGGACGGCAGAGTGGCGCTAGTGGTGCCGACTGGCGGCGGGTTTCCGACCCTGTCGAAAGTCGAGAACGGCCCGGGCTATGTAGCGGCCAAATGGGGGAAGACTGTGGTCATTGCAGTATATTTCTCCCCTAATCGGCCGCTACCCGACTTTGAAACGTATCTGGAGGCGTTGGGCAGAGTCGTGAGAAGAAGTGCGCCAGCGCCTACAATAGTGTTGGGGGACCTCAATGCTAAGAGCGAGGCATGGGGTTCCCCACACACTGACACCAGAGGGGCGACTCTTCGAGACTGGACGGCAGCAATGGGTCTAGAGGTGTTGAACCAGGGCGACGCCAACACATGTGTTCGACGGCAGGGGGGGTCCATCGTGGACATAACGTTCGCGACCCCTGCCATTGCACAACGAATCATAGGTTGGCGCGTCCTGGAGGACGTCGAGACCCTCTCCGACCATCTGTATATTCGGATGAGGGTCTCCGCGCAAACACAACAGTCGCAACCACCACCTGGAAGGGCTAGGAATAGGCTGAGATTCCCGCGGTGGGTCATTTCGCAGTTCGACTCTGCCATGGCGGAAGAAGCTGCGATAATTGAGGCTTGGGGCGATCCACCACCGAACGATGCGGGAGTTGAGGTTAAGGCGGCTCGATTCAGGGAGTCACTGACAGCGGTGTGCGACGCTGCGATGCCGCGAGTACGCAAATTGCCGGCCAAACAAAGCGTTTACTGGTGGTCAGATGAAATAGCCGCCCTTCGAACCACCAGCAACAACGCACGCCGTGCATACACGCGCTGTAGACGCCGGAGGTCGCACACTGCAGAAGAAGAAGAGTTCCTACACAGGGAGCTAAAGACGGCCAAAGAGGCACTACAATTGGCCATTACAAAAGCCAAAGATAGTGCCTTTGAGGAGTTTGTCGACTCTTTAAATAGGAATCCGTGGGGGCGGCCGTATAAAATGGTCCGCAACAAAATTAAACGTGCTCCCACCACAGAAACCCTAGAGCCCGAACTCCTAGACAGGGTCGTGGAAGCCCTCTTCCCACCGGCGCCGGATTTTGCTCCCCCGAGGATGTCGGCTCCCCCCTCGGAGGAGCAAGATGAAAATCAGCCTGCCCCCGGTATTACCGAGGATGAAATGATGGGGCTCGTGGACCGAATGAAGCGCAACAAGAAGGCCCCGGGGCCTGATGGCGTGCCGGCACGGGTCATCCCGTTAGCCCTGGAACACCTGGGTGAACGCTTCAAAAATCTCCTCAATGAATGCTTGGAGAAAGGGCGCTTTCCCAGGGTATGGAAGGAGGGACGCCTGTGCCTGCTGAGGAAAGAGGGTCGGCCGATGGACTCGCCGTCTGGTCACCGGCCATTGGTGTTGCTGGATGTATCCGGGAAGATGTTAGAGCGGATCATATCTTCCCGGATCATCCAGCATTTGGTGGAAGTTGGCCCGAATGTAGCTGACTGTCAGTATGGGTTTAGGGCGGGCCGTGGCACCCTAGATGCTGTAAAGGCGCTGAAAGACTTTTCAGATTTTGCGGCCAGCAGGGGGGAGGGAGTTATTGCAGTGTCTCTGGACATTGCTAACGCATTCGGAACCCTCCCCTTTGAAGTTATCAAAGAATCGTTGCGGCGCCACGGCATACCGCTCTATCTTCAAAAAATTGTGGGGCACTACCTGGAGGAGCGGGTAGTGCTCTACGATCGAGACGGCCGTAGAACGGCTAGACCTATAGCCTGTGGTGTCCCGCAAGGGTCGGTACTTGGGCCCCTCTTGTGGAACCTGGGCTTTGACTGGGCCATAGGAGGGGTTCAGCTTCCCCGCATGACTACCATCTGCTATGCCGATGATACGATGGTGGCTGTGCGGGGGGGAGAGTTACGGGAGACTCTCCGAAGAGCCACAGTTGCGACTGAGCTGGTTGTGGACCGGATTCGAGCATTAGGTCTCCAAGTGGCCGTAGTGAAAACGGATGCGATAGTCTTCGGTGGGCCTGGCTGGCGTGTGCCAGCCAACACCACAATACAAATTGGAGGGGAACCTGTCCAAGTCAAGGCTAACATAAAATACCTTGGCCTTGTCTTGGACAGAAAGTGGGATTTTAATGAACACTTTACGAGACTCGCTCCTCGTTTAGTGAATGCTGCTTCAGCACTGGGTAGGCTGCTACCGAATGTGGAAGGTCCCAAACAGACCTGTAGAAAACTGTTTGCTGGTGTTGTTCGCAGTATGGCGCTTTACGGAGCGCCAATCTGGGCGAACCGGCTGTCGGAGCGGAACAAAGCCCTGCTCCGACGGCCACAGAGGGTATGCGCTATACGTATAATCAGAGGGTATATTACGGTGGCGCACATGGCGGCTTGTGCCCTAGCTGGGACACCGCCATGGGAGATTGACGCTGAAGTAATGTCGGAAACTTATTGGTCCCGACGAGAGGCGCATGCCCGGGGGGAAAGGCTGGCCCCCAGAGAGATAGCCCATGCTCGACGAATAGTCCAGGAGCGCATGCGGGACCGCTGGAAGAGTGACCTGGAGGACTGTCGCTATGGAACCAGAACTATAGCGGCACTCCTCCCGTCGTTTGACCAGTGGTTAGACCGAGAAATTGGTACACTGAGTTACCGAATGGTGCAGATCATGACGGGGCACGGGTGTTTCGGCCACTACCTCAGCCGTATTGGCCGGGAACATGACCCGCTGTGCCACCACTGTGGAGATCCTGATGACACGGCCCAGCACACATTGGAAGCGTGCAGCAGCTGGGACACGGAACGTCTGGTGTTGGCTGCGGCTTTGAGGACAGATGACTTGTCGCTCTCAAACATAGTGTCCAAGATGTTAGAGAGTGAGGAGTCATGGAATGCGGTGACAGAATTCTGTGAAGAGGTTATGTCACGAAAGGAGGAGGCGGAACGGGAGCGCGAAGAAGATCCGGGCGCTCCCCTGTTCCGGCGTAGACGGAGGGGGATAAGGCGTAGGCGATTTGCCGCCCGCCAAATTCCACCTTAGTAGGTACCAGCTTGGGGGTAAAATTCCACCTTACTTGCATTCCACGGTACTACGAGTCTGGGGGAGGAGTCGAAACGTTACGGTAAAATTCCACCTTACGCGGGTAGCCACTTACATAGGTAAAGGCCACTTACTAGGCGTCGCGGTCGAATCTTCGGGTAAAATTCCCCGCCGCCTACAAACCTCGGTAAAATTCCACCTTAAAGTAAAATTTTACTGGGTAAAATCCCACCTCTAAGGTTCCCATAGGGTAAAATTCCACCTTAAAGAAAATTCCCCACATAACCATCCGGGTCTCCCCTTACCGGTAAAATCCACCTTACTAAGGTTTCCACCTCCTTAAAAAAAAAAAAAAAAAAAAAAAAAGGTAAAATTACCTTACTAGGTAAAATTCCACCTTAGGTAAGGTTAGGTTACTTAGGTAAGGTTACCTTAGGTTAGGTTAGGTTAGGTTAGGTTAGGTTAGGTTAGGTTAGGTTAGGTTAAATTAGGTTAGGTAAAATTTTACTAAGGTAAAATTACCTTAAGGTAAAATTCCACCTAAGGTAAAATTCCACCTTAAAGGTAAAATTCCACCTTAAAGGTAAAATTCCACCTTAAAGGTAAAATTCCACCTTAAAGGTAAAATTCCACCTTAAAAGGTAAAATTCCACCTTAAAAGGTAAAATTCCACCTTAAAGGTAAAATTCCACCTTAAAGGTAAAATTCCACCTTAAAGGTAAAATTCCACCTTAAAGGTAAAATTCCACCTTAAAGGTAAAATTCCACCTTAAAGGTAAAATTCCACCTTAAAGGTAAAATTCCACCTTAAAGGTAAAATTCCACCTTAAAGGTAAAATTCCACCTTAAAGGTAAAATTCCACCTTAAAGGTAAAATTCCACCTTAAAGGTAAAATTCCACCTTAAAGGTAAAATTCCACCTTAAAGGTAAAATTCCACCTTACAAGGTAAAATTCCACCTTAAAGGTAAAATTCCACCTTAAAGGTAAAATTCCACCTTAAAGGTAAAATTCCACCTTAAAGGTAAAATTCCACCTTAAAGGTAAAATTCCACCTTAAAGGTAAAATTCCACCTTAAAGGTAAAATTCCACCTTAAAGGTAAAATTCCACCTTAAGGTAAAATTCCACCTTAAAGGTAAAATTCCACCTTAAAGGTAAAATTCCACCTTAAAGGTAAAATTCCACCTTAAAGGTAAAATTCCACCTTAAAGGTAAAATTCCACCTTAAAGGTAAAATTCCACCTTAAAGGTAAAATTCCACCTTAAAGGTAAAATTCCACCTTAAAGGTAAAATTCCACCTTAAAAGGTAAAATTCCACCTTAAAGGTAAAATTCCACCTTAAAGGTAAAATTCCACCTTAAAGGTAAAATTCCACCTTAAAGGTAAAATTCCACCTTAAAGGTAAAATTCCACCTTAAAGGTAAAATTCCACCTTAAAGGTAAAATTCCACCTTAAAGGTAAAATTCCACCTTAAAGGTAAAATTCCACCTTAAAGGTAAAATTCCACCTTAAAGGTAAAATTCCACCTTACTAAGGTAAAATTCCACCTAAGGTAAAATTCCACCTAAGGTAAAATTCCACCTTACTAAGGTAAAATTCCACCTTACTAAGGTAAAATTCCACCTTAAAGGTAAAATTCCACCTTAAAGGTAAAATTCCACCTTACTAAGGTAAAATTCCACCTTACTAAGGTAAAATTCCACCTTACTAAGGTAAAATTCCACCTTACTAAGGTAAAATTCCACCTTACAAGGTAAAATTCCACCTTACAAGGTAAAATTCCACCTTACAAGGTAAAATTCCACCTTACAAGGTAAAATTCCACCTTACAAGGTAAAATTCCACCTTACAAGGTAAAATTCCACCTTACTAAGGTAAAATTCCACCTTACTAAGGTAAAATTCCACCTTACTAAGGTAAAATTCCACCTTACTAAGGTAAAATTCCACCTTACTAAGGTAAAATTCCACCTTACTAAGGTAAAATTCCACCTTACTAAGGTAAAATTCCACCTTACTAAGGTAAAATTCCACCTTACTAAGGTAAAATTCCACCTTACTAAGGTAAAATTCCACCTTACTAAGGTAAAATTCCACCTTACTAAGGTAAAATTCCACCTTACTAAGGTAAAATTCCACCTTACTAAGGTAAAATTCCACCTTACTAAGGTAAAATTCCACCTTACTAAGGTAAAATTCCACCTTACTAAGGTAAAATTCCACCTTACTAAGGTAAAATTCCACCTTACTAAGGTAAAATTCCACCTTACTAAGGTAAAATTCCACCTTACTAAGGTAAAATTCCACCTTACTAAGGTAAAATTCCACCTTACTAAGGTAAAATTCCACCTTACTAAGGTAAAATTCCACCTTACTAAGGTAAAATTCCACCTTACTAAGGTAAAATTCCACCTTACTAAGGTAAAATTCCACCTTACTAAGGTAAAATTCCACCTTACTAAGGTAAAATTCCACCTTACTAAGGTAAAATTCCACCTTACTAAGGTAAAATTCCACCTTACTAAGGTAAAATTCCACCTTACTAAGGTAAAATTCCACCTTACTAAGGTAAAATTCCACCTTACTAAGGTAAAATTCCACCTTACTAAGGTAAAATTCCACCTTACTAAGGTAAAATTCCACCTTACTAAGGTAAAATTCCACCTTACTAAGGTAAAATTCCACCTTACTAAGGTAAAATTCCACCTTACTAAGGTAAAATTCCACCTTACTAAGGTAAAATTCCACCTTACTAAGGTAAAATTCCACCTTACTAAGGTAAAATTCCACCTTACTAAGGTAAAATTCCACCTTACTAAGGTAAAATTCCACCTTACTAAGGTAAAATTCCACCTTACTAAGGTAAAATTCCACCTTACTAAGGTAAAATTCCACCTTACTAAGGTAAAATTCCACCTTACTAAGGTAAAATTCCACCTTACTAAGGTAAAATTCCACCTTACTAAGGTAAAATTCCACCTTACTAAGGTAAAATTCCACCTTACTAAGGTAAAATTCCACCTTACTAAGGTAAAATTCCACCTTACTAAGGTAAAATTCCACCTTACTAAGGTAAAATTCCACCTTACTAAGGTAAAATTCCACCTTACTAAGGTAAAATTCCACCTTACTAAGGTAAAATTCCACCTTACTAAGGTAAAATTCCACCTTACTAAGGTAAAATTCCACCTTACTAAGGTAAAATTCCACCTTACTAAGGTAAAATTCCACCTTACTAAGGTAAAATTCCACCTTACTAAGGTAAAATTCCACCTTACTAAGGTAAAATTCCACCTTACTAAGGTAAAATTCCACCTTACTAAGGTAAAATTCCACCTTACTAAGGTAAAATTCCACCTTACTTTTGGCGGTTTCCATGCGATTTTGGCGATTTTTGGCACTTAGAAGCGTTTTGACCTTGGCTTTCGTTTCCCGGATTCAGATCGTTTCTATCTTGTGACTTGGCTTTTCTATTAAGGATTTTGTTTTTGCGGTTTGGTACTTATAAGTTTGTTTTTTGGTTTTAAATTTTAAGGTTTGCACGCTAATAGCGGCTATACCCGTTGACCTACCCCCTCCAAATTTTGGTGGTGGGTGGTGTTGGGGCAGCCCTAAATTGCTGCAAAGTTTGAAATTTTTCCATCCAGTGGTTCAAAAGTTATTGCTCGTGGAAAATTCCGGAGCGCCTGACAGAATTTTCTTGGTCGGCGCCTATGGGAAATCTACGAGCAATCTAGTTTTTATTCAATATTAATTCGAGGGATTGTCCAATAAATCTAAGATTAGTGTCGTTGGATAGGGCGTTTTATGCGCTCAATAGTTGACTTGAGTTTTGTTGGTCTGTCGGTCACCGTTTCGGAGATACGATTTTTTTAAAAAAATCGACAATTTTCACTTAACGGTGATTGGTAACCTAACTCAACTTAGGGAAAAATTCAGGTTTTTTGGCCACAGAATTGTCAATTCTTGGTCAATAATTCTGTTTAAAGTGTCATAAGACGGGGATTAGCAAGCCCTAACTTTTTGACTTGAGTTTTGACATCCTAACTCTAATAGTTTCGGAGCTAGGATTTATTAAGTGTCGAAATTTCAAATAAGTTCGAACTATTTGAAAATTTTGCTACATTTTTTGCCCCAATAAATCCATTTTTGGAGCTAAAAATCTGCAATTTTGAGGGTTTGTAGATTTTCAAAGCCTTCATCTGCGACGTAAATTTTGCGGGTCTTGCCTTTTTTGTTTGGGAGATACAAATTTTTCAAATCTGAAACTTCGATTATCTCTGAAACCTAACATAACCCTAGGTCTCAAAAATAAAAAAGGGTAGGTTAGGTTTTTTAGAAAAAAAAAAAGGGTAGGTTAGTTGTGGGTTTTGACCCTAAAGGTCAATCTTGCAGTTGATATTGGTTCTGCCCCGTCAAGGGGCAAATTATAAAACACCTAGAGTGGTAAAATGGGCGATTCTAGCTCAGGTACTAACATCCGTGCAGAATGCATGGAAATGGTTTCAGGACCAAAAAAGAGGGCTGTAGACGGGGCGGACGATATTGGAAAAGAAGCACCTGCTTCTAAAACAACGGCTGCAATGAGAGGGCGTGCAACAAGTAGCGTTGGCGCATATGCGGGAATGGCTGCTGCAAGAGCCAAACTTGCGAAAGAGGACGACGACTTCAGATCCCCAGGAGAGAAGAATAAGGCTTACGTACTGGAATTCCCAGCGCTTCGCCCGGTCACTCGCTCCCGCTCGCAGGGAGGGCGTAGTAATGACAAAACAAAAGATCGGAGCCCCCTCAGGGAAGAAGAGCTGGTCACTATTTCAGATCTCTCTGACGATAGCTGCGATGACCCGCGCCGTCAATATAGAAGGGAAAGGATTGAAGCCACTAATCCGCCTCTTCCTCGTCCCACAACTGAAGAAGGCACTCTTACACATGAAGAGACAGACGTAGTGGAATGCGCGCGAAAGGCCGCCCACACGGTCTTGGCTGAAGCCGCTAAGTCCTCCAACTTAAATGGGGTGGTTCGCGGCAACATCAATGCCGCGTGCCGTGAAATTATAGAGGCAATGGAATACCTCGAAAACAGGAGGGAGAGCGACGAGCTCCGCAAGCTCAAAGCCGATAACAAACGCATGCGTGAGCAGCTCGCCCTCCTGACGAGTGAAACCAAAGCGCTAAGGACGGCCTTCACTGAACGGAATTCCACCTCACAGCAGGTAACAAAAGGGCTCCCAGAGGGCTTACAAGAGGTACTAGAAAATCATTCTAGGAAGTTGTTCATAAGCATTGGCAACATGATAAATGCAAGGCTTGAAGCCGTTGAAAAGAGGTTACCGCCGGAGCCAATTATGCGCCCCCCGTTAGCAGCGGATAGGGTCAGTAGGCCACAGCAAGAAGCTTCTCAAGTGGAGCGAAGGAAGACCAAGGCTGGTAAGCGATCAGCTAGCCAACCTGAGCCTGTCCAAACTGCTAATACACCAAATCAACCTAAGGCTCAGACTAAGAACCAGAAGGCCCAGCCACAAGCTCAGGCCAAGGCTCAAGCCAAGGCACAGCATCCAAAGGCACAGCCAAAGGTGCAGTTGAGGGCTGTGCAGAGCATCGAAGCACAGCCGTCTACCTCAATGACACAGCCGGCAACCACTACCCAGTTCACCTGGACAGAGGTGGTGAAAAAGAAGTCTAAGGCCAAAGAAGCAAAAAAGTCTTTACAAGCCGAACAAAATACCAACGCAAAGAAAAAGCCGACGGTAATCAAAAAACTAACTGTGCCAAAAAGCGCTGCAGTCATGATTACAATGAAACCGGATACTGACATGACCTACTTAGCGGCCATGCAAAAAATGACATCATCCCTGAAATTAGCGGACATAGGGATTGAATCTGTCAAAGTCCGCAAGTCGGCAACAGGCGCACGCCTGATAGAGGTTCCGGGAGCAAGCAGTGCTAGGGCTGCTGACGACCTGGCAGAAAGAATCACCAAGGTGATAGGTGATGTTGCCACAGTGCAAAGGCCTGTTAAAACAGCGGACCTCCGGATAACCGGCTTTGATGAGTCGGTAACTCCGGAGGATATAAAGACGGCAATCGTACTGAAAGGAGGATGCTCTACAGAAAATGTAAAGGTGAGCCCAATAAGATTCTTGGCAAGTGGCACAGGATCAGCTCTTATAAGATGTCCGATCACTGCTGCCAATGCTCTGTTAGCAGCAGGGAAAATACTTGTGGGATGGTCGGCTGCACATGTCAAAGCCTTAGATCCCATGCCTATGAGATGTTATAGGTGCCTGGGGACGGGCCACACCAGAGCGCTGTGCCCGTCTGCTGTAGACAGAGGCGACTTATGTTTCAGGTGCTCGAAACCTGGACACAAGTCTGCTGAGTGTCAAGAGGCACCCTTTTGCAGTGCATGCCACCATGCCAAGCGGCCAGCGGGGCATATAATGGGGGGACGATCATGTGCACCCCCATCCATAAAAGGCCGAGATAGCATCTTAGTGCTGAATTCCCAAGGGACACAAGAGGGCAATAATATGGATGTCTAGATGCCAGCACACCAGTATCTAGACATCCTACAGGGCAACCTCAACCACTCTGCCCGCGCACAAGACCTGCTGATGCAAGTCATGGCGGAGTGGGAATTGGCCCTAGCGGTAGTGGCTGAGCCCTATTTTGTCCCCCCCCAAACTAATTGGGTCGGAGCAAGTGACGGTGGTGTAGCGGTCGTCGTACCAGTAATGGGTGACTTTCCAACTCTTACACAGGTAGAAAACGGACCAGGCTACGTAGCGGTTAAATGGGAGAGAATTGTCATAATAGCGGTGTACTTCTCCCCCAACCGGCCTCTGTTTGAGTTTGAGGCATTCCTGGAAGGACTGGGAAGAGTTGCCGGGAGGTGCGCCCCGGCACAAGTCATTGTTATGGGGGACCTTAATGCCAAAAGTGCAGCTTGGGGTTCCCCATACACAGACCCAAAGGGCGAGGTTCTTCGGGACTGGACGCTGGCGGCAGGACTCGAGGTGTTAAATCAGGGTAACGCCAATACGTGTGTGCGTCGACAGGGGGGTTCAATTGTAGACGTAACGTTTGCAACCCCTGCCCTGGCCACACGGATCCTCGATTGGCGTGTCCTTGAGGATGTGGAGACTCTTTCTGATCATCTCTACATTCGGATGAGGGTCTTAGCCCAGCCGTTAGCGTCTCAGCCTCAAAATCTGGGTAGGAATACGGGAACAAGATTTCCACGGTGGGTTATATCCCAGTTTGATCCTGCGATGGCAGAAGAAGCCGCCATCATAGAGGCGTGGGGGGACCCACCTCCAGACACAGCAGGAGTAGAAGTCAAAGCGATGAGATTTCGTGAATCGCTTACTGCGGTGTGCGACGCGGCTATGCCGCGTGTGCGGAAATTTCCGACTAGGCAAAGCGTGTACTGGTGGTCGGCAGAAATTGCTGCCCTCCGAAACGCCAGCAACAAAGCACGCCGTGCTTACACGCACTGCAGACGCCGAAGGTTGCACACCGCAGAAGAAGAGGAGTTGCTCCACAGTGCGCTTAAGAAGGCTAAAGAGGCACTACAAACAGCCATTGTTAAAGCAAAGGATGTCGCTTTTGAAGAATTTGTGGGCACTCTTAATAGAGATCCATGGGGGCGACCATATAAAATGGTCAGAAACAAGATGAAGCGGGCCCCCCCCATGGATTCCTTGGAGCCTGAACTCCTCGACAGGGTAGTGGAAGGCTTGTTTCCATCGGCACCGGTTTTTGCTCCTCCGAGGATGCTGGCCCCCTCTGAGGAACCAAACGATCGGCATCCGGTGCCAAGAATAACAGACGATGAGATGATGGCCCTGGTCGACCGCCTTAGATCGAACAAGAAGGCTCCAGGACCTGACGGTGTACCGGCTAGGGTGATCCCTCTAGCACTCGAACATTTGGGGGAGCGCTTCAGGGACCTCCTGTCCGAATGTCTGGAGACGGAGCGTTTCCCCAAAGTGTGGAAGGAGGGGCGCCTATGCCTTCTTAGGAAGGAGGGTCGACCAGTGGATTCGCCTTCAGGCCATCGTCCCCTTGTCTTGTTGGATGTATCCGGTAAGATGCTAGAGCGCGTCATTGCTCGCCGGATCATCCAGCACATGGAGGAAGACGGACCAAATGTGGCTGATTGCCAGTACGGATTTCGGGCCGGCCGTGGTACCATTGACGCAATCAAGTCGCTCAAAGACTTTTCGGACCATGCGGCCAGTAGGGGAGAGGGAGTTATTGCAGTCTCGCTAGACATAGCGAATGCTTTTGGAACTCTCCCCTACGAAGTAATAAAGGAGGCCTTAAGGTACCACGGCCTGCCTCTCTACTTGCAGAGGATAGTGGGGCACTATCTCGAAGAAAGAGTAGTGCTCTACGAGCACCGCGGGCAACGTAAAGCAAGACCGATGACCTGTGGGGTACCTCAGGGATCGGTGCTGGGTCCACTATTGTGGAACATCGGGTTCGACTGGGCCATAAGAGGAATCCAGCTTCCCCGCATGGCCACCATTTGTTATGCCGATGACACGATGGTGGCTGTCCGGGGAAGCGACAAGACGGAAACATTACGCAGAGCCGCGGTCGCCGCTGAACTGGTGGTTGACCGTATACGCATGCTCGGGTTGGGGGTAGCCGTCTCCAAAACAGAAGCAATTGTCTTTGGAGGACCCGGCTGGCGTGTGCCCGCCGACACCGAAATTCTTATAGGGGGAGAACCTGTCCAGGTCAAGGGTAATATTAAATATCTTGGCCTTGTCCTGGACAGAAAATGGGACTTCTCGGAACATTTTACCCGACTTATTCCCAGATTGATGGGTGCCGCATCAGCACTGGGCAGACTACTGCCTAATGTAGGTGGACCAAGAGTTGCCTGCCGAAGGCTTTTTGCAGGCGTAGTCCGCAGCATGGCACTCTACGGAGCACCAATCTGGGCGGACCGGCTGTCGGAGCGAAATAAGTCTCTTCTTCGACGGCCACAGCGGGTCTGTGCAATTCGCCTCATACGGGCATATGTTACAGTGGCCCATATGGCAGCTTGCGTCCTCGCCGGGACCCCGCCATGGGATGTGGATGCTCAGGTCATGTCCGAGACCTACTGGTCCCGACGAGAGGCGCGAGCGCAAGGTGGGGAAAGGTTGGCCCCTCGAGAGCTGGCTAATGCCCGTCGAATGACGGAGAAGAGAATAAGAGACCGGTGGAAGGATAGCTTGGAGGACTGCCGCTATGGAACGAGGACCATAGTGGCACTCCTCCCTTCCTTTGATGAGTGGGTTGAAAGGGAAATTGGGGCAATTTCCTATAGGATGACGCAGGTAATGACCGGACATGGATGCTTCGGTCATTACCTGCATCGAATAGGGAGGGAAATCAGCACAACATGTCATCAGTGTGCACATGACGATGACACTGCCCAGCACACGCTGGAGGTGTGCCCAGCGTGGGAACCCGAGCGACAGGCATTAGTCTCAGCACTGGGACGTAATGACCTGTCGCTCGCAAATGTGGTAAGCGCAATGCTTGAAAGAGAGGAGTCATGGGAGGCCTTCTATAATTTTTGTGAGGCAGTAATCTCCCAAAAAGAAGAAGCGGAACGGGAGCGTGAAGACGAAGTCGACGCGCCCCAGTTCCGGCGCAGACGGAGGGGGGTGAGGCGTAGGCGATTTGCCACCCGTCAAATCCCCCAGTAGGACCAGCGGGCAGGGGATGGGGGTCTCCTGCCTGCATTGCACGGTCCTACGAGTCTGGGGAAGGGGTCGAAACGTTGCGACTTCTTCCCCCTTGGCGCGGGTAGCCCTGGTGTAAAAGCCGGGGCCGCCGAGAGGCGTCGCGGTAGAATCTTCGGGATCCCGTGGCGCCTACCAACCTCGGCAAGAGGGCAACGTCGGAGTGGTTTTAGTGGGTATGCTCCCCCTCCCCTTCCCGCAGGGGAAGAGGACGGGGGAGAGAGTCCCACATAACCAACCGGGTCTCCCCGGGCCCGGTGGTACTCGTAACGAGTTTCCACTTCGTTAAAAAAAAAAAAAAAAAAAAAAAAAAAAAAAAAAGGTTAGGTTAGGTTAGGTTAGGTTAGGTTAGGTTAGGTTAGGTTTTTTTTTTTTTTTTTTTTAGGTTGACACACACCGAAAAAAATGCCTTATGCACGCCTGGGAAGGGAGGACCCAGGCAGTGACGGACTCGCACCGCCTAAAAAACGGTGTGTGTCTTTCTTTTTTAAATCCTCTGACATGTGGGTCAGAGCCTTTATTTTTCTTTTTATTTTATTTTCTTTGTATTTTCTTACAATTTTCCTTATAATATATAGTTACAATTATTTTAGTTCTTAATGGAGAGGTTTTATCTATTAACATTTTCTTACTATCTAATTTACATTATTTGTTACTATGTATAGGTCTATCTGCTAGTTTACATTATCATTTTTGTTCTTATCTACTTCTAAGTTTATATTCTGCTTTGTGTGTTACGAGTTACTGCTATGAGTTTTAACCATGTTTCAGCCAGGCCCTGCAGACTGTGGCGAGCAGCGGCTAGCCACGGCGAGCCACGGCGAGGGTCGCCACCTCTCGCCAGTGCGGCGAGCAGCGGCGAGCAATGGCGAGCCCATGTTTTGGGTCGCCACAGCCCGCCACCGCGGCGAGCAATGGCGAGCAGCGGGACTCGATGGCGAGCCACGGCGAGGGTCGCCACTTCCCACCAATGTGGCGAGCAGTGGCGAGCAATGGCGAGCCCGGGCTCGGGTCGCCGCAAACCGCCACCGCGGCGAGCAGTGGCGAGCAGCGGGACGCAATGGCGAGGGTCGCTTCTAGTTACATTTATTTCGTCAACTCATCTTATGACAATCGGATTTTATTTAGTGTCTACTACACCTATATGGAGAGGTGTTTTCTATTAACATTTCTTATTATCTAATACAACTTAATTTTCTATTTTGTAATACAAGTGAATATTAATTATGTTTTCTACTTACTATGTCCTTATCCTACTGCTTACGTGCTATGTTAACTTCTCATCCTGTTTGCTTATGTTTAACATTAATATTCAAAATATTATGTTCACATAATTTTCAGATCGATTTGTTTTTGTTTATTGCAATTTTTGCTATTTTTACACAGAAGTTAAGGAACTTTTGCCGAAAATCTTTATTTTTTACTATTTTATGGATGTTCTCAACGTTTATTTCCATTTCTAGCTCCATCTCCATGTCATTTCGTTCTTTGCAGTACACGGGGCACTCCGCCACCAGGTGCAGCACACTTTCACTAACTTCCGGGTCGCAGACACACGATGGGCTCTCCTTGCACTTGAATCGATTCAAGTACTCTGAGAACCCACCGTGCCCTGTCATGACCTGCACTAATACCGCGTCAAATTCAATTTTTCGGACAGCATGATAGGCTTCGATGGCATCCGGCAGGAAGGTCTTCGTCGTAGAGGCCGTTTCGCCCCTGACATACCTTCGGTTCCATTCGTCAAGTGACTCCATCCGAATCTGTCGCTTGACGAATGATACCGGGCACATGTCGTAAATCGGTTTTGTCTTCAATTTTAATGCGGCATCTTTAGCCAGTTGGTCTGCTCTCTCGTTTCCCTCCAATCCAACGTGAGCCTTCACCCAGAAGAACCGAATCAATTTCCTCTGTTCCTTGGCTATCGCAAGGTTTTTTCTTATTGTGACTGCTAGTGGGTGAAGGGAAACGCCGCTAGCCACTGTGTCCAGTGCGGCTCTGGAGTCGCTGAATATAGAGCAGTTTGATACCGCGCTCCGAAGGGAATGTTCTACCGCCTCTGACAGGGCCAATAGCTCGGCCTGATAGACGGTGCAGAAGTTTGCTAGTTTGAATTTCCGGTTCCTTGTCTCTGCGCCATCAGTCCAAATAGACAGTGCCGCACCGACTTTTCCCTCAATTTTGCTGCCATCAGTAAATATTTTAAGGCCCTCGTTGCTACTCTGGCTCTTTTCTCCGCCCTCCGCCAAGCATGAGTACTCCGTCCCCGTCTGCTCCACAGGGTGAACCACGTCCACAGCGGCGAGCGGCCGCTCAAGTTCACCATCTCCTATCATCCTCCTCGAATACCCCTTTTTTGCCTCGAACAGTGAGGCGGCCTCTCGGATCCTTATATCTAAGGGTAGTAACCCAGCAAGTACAAGGGCAGAGTTAAGCGAGACCGTTCTATACGCCTTCAGAATCTTCTGCACAAAGCCGCGCTGCACCGCGTTAAGCAGTTTTTGTATGCCTAGCTTATTCGTTGCAGGTGCCCATGCTCCGGCCGCGTACATCACCACAGGCTCCACCACCGCCGTATATATCGTCCTGATTACCTCTGGTTCTAGTCCCCAGTGGATTTTTGCAGCTCTTGATAGTTGCTTGTAGAGGTTTGTTGCCTTGCGGCAGACGTTGGAGGCATGTGAGCTGAACGTCAGCTTATCGTCCACTGTAAGGCCCAAGATCTTTATGTCTCTAGATGGCGCAATGTTCACTCCGCCCATGGCCAGAAGTGGGGTGTCATACTTTAATTTGTTTGTTATTACCATAGCTTTCGTTTTATGAGGTGCAAACTTTAACTTATTTCTGACACCCCACCTCCGCACGCGTTCGAGCGCCACGTTCGCCTCTGTCTGAACCTCTGAAGTCGTTTTTCCAGAGATAATCAGGACAACATCATCAGCAAATGCCTGGCAGTAATGGCCATGGCTATCCAGTTCTTTAAGCAACGGGTCCAGCAAAAGATTCCAGAATGTCGGCCCACCGACCGACCCCTGCACGCATCCCTTGGTTGTTACTCTGGTATGTTCCGCACCGGCGTACCTAACCCTAACTTTTCTTTCTGATAGGTAGCTATCGACCAGGCGTCTCAGGTTCGCCGGGCATCCCGTTTCAGCAAGCCTGCAGCGCATTGCGGGCCACCACGCGCTATCGAAGGCCCCCTCTATGTCCAACGATACTAGCGTTATTAGCTCTTTTTGTTTTAGCCTATCTTTTAGCTGTTTTATCATGACATACAGGGCGTCCTCGGTACCACGCTGCGGTGTGAACCCGAATTGTTGTGCACTCATGCCCGGCAGAATGTGCCACTTTACCCTTCTCATCAGCATTTTTTCCAGGATTTTTCCTAAGACAGGTAGCAATCCAATCGGTCTATAAGATTTTGGGTGCGTGTAGTCATCTTTGCCCATTTTTCTCAACACCACGACCGCTGCCTCTTTCCACACGACGGGAAAATGATGGAGACTTAGACATTTGTTCATCAGTGCCAGAAATAATTCAGGGTTCAAGGCAATGGCCGCACCACATATGTCCGCTGTTAAGCCATCAAGTCCCGGGGCCTTTTTGGGGTTGAAACTTGAAGTGGCCCACTGCAGCTCCTCTACTGTGAAGGGTGGGTCACATGTTTCACCATGTGACTTCTCGTTTACACACTTCGCGTTGCGTCTTGCTTTTTTTGTGGTCTTCGTTGTCCCCGTTCTCTTCATCCTCAGGATAGAAGATTTCTGCCAACAAGGCGGCCGACTCTTTGCCCTCCAGGACTCTTCCGTTCCAGACCAGTGGGACATCCTCCGCTCGTGATGCAGTACGTCCTATCACCCTGTAGATCCCGTCCCACATACTCTCGCGATCCTGCTTTTTGCAAAATGTTTTCCAGCTCGTGGTTTGGGCCTTTTTCACCTCCAGTTCGTAAGTCTCTTTAGCTTGGAGATACTGCTGCACTACCTTTTCTCGGCGTACAGATGCTGCACATCTAATTCTTCGCTTTTTTGTGGCTACATCTTTTTTGAGCGACGCTAAATCCTCGTTCCACCACGAGAATCCCGCCTTTTTCTTGTTTCCTACTTTGGGAATAGACTGTTCGCTAGCTTGTTTTATTGTTTGTGTAATTATATTAACTGTGTTATCTAGGTCTTCAGTACTATTAATGTTTTCTATTTTAAGTTTATTAATGTCTGTGTTGGTCCAAATTTGAGTCAGTTTCTCACGAAACTCACTCCAATTGGCCTTTTTTGTGTTATAGATTCGCGTTGTTTTTTGGACGTCTATTCCCTTCCCTTTCTCCAGGTTCAGGTCGAGCAGGATGGCGTTGTGGTCCGAGGACGTCATGTCGCTTACCACTCTCCAGTTATCCACATGACCGAGCAGGTTCAGTGAGCACGTTGTTATGTCGACACAGCTAGTGAAACGCTTCCCGCCTCTAATTGCATCGAACGTCGGCTCCGACCCCCTGTTTAGTATTTGCATTTCCCATTCTTCTAGCATTCCTGCGAGAATGTCCCCCCTGTGATCTATTTTTTCACTGCCCCACCATGTGTTCCAGGCATTTACGTCTCCTCCCATTATCAATTTGCCAGTTCCGATCTTCTTGATGACCCCCTCCATACACTGGATGTACGGTTCAATTTCCTTGTCCCCCTCTAAGTAGACCGAGACCACTCCCAGCTCCCATGACCCTGTTCTCAATTTTACGACTGTGATGTTCTCGGTCGTAAGGTTGGGGCATAAGGTGATGTCGATATCGTTGTTAAACAGTGCGATGGCGGACTTGTTAACTTTTTCTGGGTTTTTGTCGCACTGTATAACTCTCACCCCTGGATAGTTCTTCATTCTCCCCGTACATCCAATGTATGGCTCCTGGATCATAGCGAAGTCTACCTTCCTTTTTGTCGCTTCAAGTATTAGCTCCGCTGTCGCCAGCTCACTTCTTTGGAGGTTTGCTTGCGCAATCAAAAACCGGCAGTTGTTCTTCGGGACCACCTTAGCAATATGCTATGGTTGCCCTCGCTAGTGCGTCCCACCGCTTCCTTACCGAACATTCGTTACTAAAGGCATTGTGACCGTTGTTCGTCATCTTTGCCCGGGTGCAGTTTATACAGACAGGACTCTCGCCTATTTGTACGTCTGGACATTCAGCTTTTAAGTGTGCGCCGCCACAATGACTACATAAGTCGACTGGCTCCTTGCACAGTTTTTTGCCATGTCCATATCCAAGGCATCGAGTGCACTGCACCAACGGGGATTGATCTTCGACTACCACTCTCTGAAGATCGACTCGTAATTTTCCATTATCAAGAGCTCTCCTCCATACGCTGGGTGAGACCGTCAGCACTATGTGGCAGTTATGAGGGTTTCTCGCTATGCGCCGGTATTTTATAGCAACTCGAATGTCCCCCTCGTTGAGGCCATCAAAGACCTCCCGGTTCTGATTTCTGAGGGCCTTAAGCACTTCGTTGTCGCTATGGATCTTCAGTACGTCCCTCAGTATCAGAAGCGGGTCCTTGTTTTTAACGTCCTCAACGATGAGGTGCTCTCCCGACGCCTCCAGACGCTCCTTTATTTTCTTTCTCTCCTGCTCCGAGCCGCAACCCATAATTACTTTTCTATCCTTTGCTTTCCTCACCTTTTCCACCCTTATCCAACCTTCCTTTGCATCCACTGCTTTCCTTATTCTTTCCAGGACCTCGTCACCCGTTTCATCTTGATTCTTGGATGTGACGATTACTGAGTGGAGTGCTCTCGGTTCCCTGTTCGGGTCTTTCGGTGGGTTTATGATGGCTACTTTGCTCGCATAGGTCTCCCTCTGTCTGTCAATCGCCTCATGAATCTCCTCCAGCTTTTTCTGCTGTTCGTGGATCAGCCTGGTTTGTTCTTCTATCTTGGCTAAAATCATAACATGCTCTGTTTCTCCCTCTCTCTCTTCTCCTTCTCCCTTTTTTATTTTGTCCTCATTCCTCTGCCTGTTACCTTGTGGTGCTCGCCCTCCATTTCCGTCACTTTTTTCCGACTCTTTTACTATTTGGTAGAGTCGCTCTACCGCCAGGGTGACATCGATTTTTATATCCGTCCTTAGATTCCGCGCAGCTTCAAGCTTCGTCTTCGCCTCGACCAGACAAGCCTTTGCTTCCGCTGTAAGACTGATATATTTTGTTTGTTTTTTGGGGCTCTTCGTTGCGTCAAGATTTTTTCCCCTGGCGCCCTGGGATGTCGTCGGTTTCTCCTTTGTAGGCACCCGCGAGGTTAGGGCCTGCGCCTTTGCCTTTCGAGGAGTTTCCGGAGTTTTCGCCCTCCTCTGTGGTGAGAGTTCCGGTGGGCTTGTGTCCACATTCCCAGTCTCCCAGTCCCCTATACTACGCCTGACGAAGGAGTTCGATTCCTGCTCTGGCGCCCCCATCTCTTCCTGGGATTGTGTGTTGGGTTTTTTGTTTGGGTTAAATGGAGTCCGGTAGCCAAACATGTTTTTCGTGCTCCTTTTACGATTTTGTTTAAAATATGAAATGGAGATGGTGCAAATTTGCAGTTAGAGGAAACAGTTATACTATGAGAGGGGTAGACCCCACTATGTCAGTTAAGTCTCTATGTTGAGTCACAGACTCTGTCACCGGCAGTGTAAAAGGCTGCCTGTCGTGATTCGGCAAGTTCCCTAACTAAGGTAATATCCGTTTGCACTATACAGTGCAGGTCTAAACGTTTAAAACAGTAAATAAAGAAAAGTTAATTTAAAAAAATCCTATAAGATAAACACAGTTCGAAATGATGTAAACTGAGAATCTTTTATGTAGCCAAAAGGGAAAACAAAAATCGCTCACTTTCACTAACCTTACTTTCATGTAAATCTTAATAGAATTTGAGTCGCAGACTCCGTCGTAAACTTAGTTCTATATAGCCCTCTTTTGTCACTTACTTTTTTAACTTTAATGACTAGCTATTTGGGTTTTTTATCCCGTCAAAGATTATATATTAGAAAGTAAAATAAAAATAAGAGTAAAAGTTCAATTACTTGCGTT
>NW_027413061.1:0-25290 GCF_025370935.1 Choristoneura fumiferana
TTGATCTGTGTTGAAAACCGACAACGCCCGGGTCGGTGGCAAGTTGCTGGCAAGGTCAGGCAAGCCTATCTAAGTGGGCCGTTTACACGTTTGTGCTTGTCGAGTGCTTGCCAAAGCGTGGCAAGTGTAATGTAGCATAACAGCTCGACCATAGACAACGCAATACGTATGCCACCACACTCTTCGCTACTTAAGCTTAAGCTACTGTTACACATGTAGTAGTACTAGCATGCTTATGAGCATGCCACAAATGAGCATGCTCATGGACTGTTTACATTTGGGTCATTTTCACATTGCTCGTCTTCACGTGCTCCCTAAGCTAAAATAAGTAATATTTTTACGAAACTTTTTATTTTAAATGGTCAATAGTTTATCTCGAAACAAATACACATGAAAAGGTCACCCTAACTGGGTTAATTTTATGATTTATGTAGAAAAGTTCTAATTTCTCATCCGTATCACAGGTTCAATTTAAAGATTGTATTTTAAGTATGTTTAGTTGTGTTGAATGAACACCCTAATTGATTGTATAGAAGTAGAAGAAATTTTTTACAGAAAAATTGTATATATAAAAAAAAAGCGCAACTAGTGCGAGGTTCGCGGAGGATTGATTTGAGAGCGTCTGCCGAGCACTTCCGGCAAGAAAAATACTGACATATTTCGCTTTCCTGTATCTACCAGTAAATTCCTAACTGATGCCATGACTATTATTTCAGTATCAGATGGGTTAAATGACGCCCCTTTTTTCGCACCGGAAGTGACTATTTTTTTTGGTACTTTCGGCAAGTTCCGCCGTGGCAGACTATCAAATTCGGACTCAGCATCAGTTTTATGGGAAACCATTGTGCGTTTCATCGCGGTATCAAGTAGGTACGAAATTTTGCAGTCGCTCTCCGGTACAAATAAGTGGTCTATCCATTTTTAAACAAGTTCCTATCAAACGAACATATCGTAAAGTCAAACTTTCAAGTTGACAGACACGTCTATTGGCTGAATCTTTAATTGGCAAACGATTATCAACTTCAGGTGGTAGGTAGACCAATATTTGGCTGATGGTACAAAGGCGAACTTATCCCTTTAAGGGAACTCTACCAGTCAACCTTTGAGTGGATGAGAGGAGCATTCAGTTAGGGACAGACAAATGTTAATTTATTAGGAAACAGTTCTCTTATTGTTATTCAAGTTTTAAATGTATAAACACATTTTTTCAGTAAAATCTTGTTTTTTTTTTAACTGCAAAAGTAATCGAAACTTAAGAAACCCTAATCTAATAGAAGCTGTCAGATGACATACAGTGACAAGGTACTAAAATGTAATGACTACAACGGTCGAGCTTCAACCGACGTTAAAAAAAATACAAACATTGGAACATAGAACCTCCTCTTTTGAAGCCGGTTAAGTAGAGAATCTCTACAGAAATATACCTATTACTAGATGAAAACCCGGCTTCGCTCGGGTAAAATGTAGACTCATAATAATATGTTTGAAAAAAATTTTTTGCCAGTAAAGACTGTCGTACTTATCGAAAAATCTGACGTATATTCCCAGCTTAATTATTATCACAAACACTTTAACGGCTAACCTACGTATCGGTATTCACCAGTAGATATTTCTCCTAAATCTTATTTGCCCAAATAACTACGTAGTCAGTCCCAAAGTTCTGTCACAAATGAAAATAATGATAAAAACAAAAGTACCAATCAGTTTTTAATAAATTATATACCAATTTAAAGTACATTTAATAAAAAAATAATTTAAGTACTTAAAATTATTCAAAATGACTTCCTTTGTTTTTAATACAGGCCTTAATCGGCGCAGCAGTCGTCTATCGCAGCACGCACCATTTTCATGTCTATTTCAGCGACTGCTTTTCTTAAAGATGACTTCAGGCTCTCCAAATTTTTATGGGGTTTAGCACAGACCTTCCCCTCTAAGACCTGCCAAATTTTAAAGTCCAGAGGATTAAGGTTCGGACTGGAGGAAGGCCAATCTTCGTGTCTTATAAAGTCGATTTTTTGACGGCCAAACCAGGCTTGAGTGGTCTTGGCTTTGTGTGCTGGCGCAGAATCCTGCTGGAACACAAAATTATGACCTGAAATAGCGTGTTGGGCAGATCTTTGACATGCTTATCCAAACCGTCTCTTGTACACTTTCGCACTGATTTTGACCCCTTTTCGCAAAAATGAACCTCAGTTGGCCCGTAATAAGATCAGAGAATACTCTTCAGAGCTCCTAGCGTACACTCTATCATTATGTTTATTGTACTTCTCTTCAATATCGAAAATCTTTTCGTCTGTAAAGAGGATATCACGGTGTCGATTTTTCGCGTACCGCTTTAACAACTTCCGGGATCTTTTAAACCTTATTGTTTTTAGACGGGCATTAAGTAAGTGCCACTCTATTTTTTGTATGCTCGCAGACTAAGATCTTCGTTTAAAACCTTTTTGACGGTTTTTCTACTGACACCATCTGCAAAGCCATCAACTTCTGTTTTCGGACAGGATTTCTTGCTATGCGTGCCTTGATCGCTTTGATCACTGCTGGTGTTTGTACGGAGAGAGGCCGGCCAATTCTTTTCTTGTCCTCAACACTGAAGACTTCATTGTACTGTCAATCGTACGGTACACAAACCTAAGCGTTATATTTACATTTTTGAGCAACTTGAAAATGGTACTTGGCGAGTGCCCACAGCGTGCAATGCTAAACAGCTATTCGGTTTTCTTTTAACGTCCACTCCATCGTGAGAAATTGCAGCGAATGACTGTTTATTGTTTTAAAATAATTGACAAACATTCAAAAATGGAATTCAATCAAATTTTCTTAAAATCATGTTTTAAATTTAAAAATAATGTGCCAGTGACAGAACTTTGGGACCGACTACGTATGTCTGTCTCATAATCAAAGAAATTAGACCTAAAGGCCCCATATAAGGTACGATCCGTCTGTACGATCGATCTGATGAAAATCGACGAATCGTACCGTGTGTGGGGCCTTAAAAGGTCACAATGGAGAACGAAATGCAAACCTGTGACACGTGATGACGTGACACTCACGCCACTTTGATGTGATGACTTTGACATGTTTACTTCGCAACGCCATTATATATACTCAGTAATTTATTCCATTTTTTATTGAAAATACTCGCTAAATCCGAATTTTCTACCTACAAGTTGTCGACTCGGAACAAACGTCAACAACTGAAGATAGTTATAGTTGAAGGTAGTTGGTGATAGTTTTGAGTTTTGATAAGATCCATTCAAGTTTTCCGGCAAGACGTTTCGTTTTACACAGTCACATGAGTCACAGTTCTTTGTAATGGATACTTTTTTGGCGTGACGCACGCGATGTGTTTGAAGGCGAGCCGTATCTAAGAGCTAGCTAGTATGAAACGGAACGTTTATTAACTACCAAGATGGCGACTGCGGTTTGTTTGTCAGTGCCATTAGAATTTAACGAATTCTCCATAATCCGAATTTTGCGGATATATGTTGTCGACTCGGATCGACTAATTTTTTACGCTCTTCAATTTGATGTGCATTTCGTTCGAGTCTACCGTACCCCTGGACGAAATTATTAATATAGATGTTATAGCTACGTGTCCTTAAATTCATGTGAGAATTGCGCTCATTTTTTCTCCAATAATAAAGAGGAATATCTGGCGGTTACGTCTTTTTGTGTCAGCTGTTGCAGACTATTAACTCGTATGGCGTCGTAGGGTAGTTGGGTGAGCTGTTGACGTCGTGCTATAGTAGGGTGAAATATTGAATGTGATACAAAATTAGTGTTTCAAGCTCAGTTAATGCTCGTCAGTATAATGTGTTAACTCATTTGTTAAAATGAGTCTGATAAAATTTGCGGTTTCTATGCCTACATTGAGTTCGTGATTTAGGTACTTTCAACAATTAATTAAAAATCACATATAATGCATCAAACATTTGTTATGTATCCGTTCACAGACTATCATGTGTCAATAAAACATAGTTTAGTTTTCATTACATTATATTTTTTTAATATGCACATAACTTCCGTGTGTCAGTTCTGTAACATAATCATTGAAAATTAATAAATAAGTAAGACAAAATCTGAAGATATATTTATCAGAAACATGCCTACATAGTATAAAATAAATAAATTTTAAAAATAACAATATGTAAACCACCTTAAAAATGTAAAATTGATTTGCAAGGAAAAACTGTAAATTTATTATACGTTTCAGAATAAAGATCCAACTATATTCAATATGAACTTCATTAAAATCGAAAATAGTGAAAATCTTAATACCTAATATAGCCTTTACCTTAATTAAATCTTCGCAACAATAAAATAACAAACAAATTAACATTCAAGTTTCTGCTAGTTCCAATACAATACTAGAACAAATATGAATTATACAAGATATTTAGGCAAAAACTTGGCAATATTTAGGTAAGATTACTTTTAAAATTAAATATTTAGGCGGGCAAACACTGGAATTCGAAGTAGTAATTATAAATATTGTACAGTTAAGTATTGCTTTTAAAAATTAGTTCCAATTGAGGAATTACATTTTTACTAATAATAGTATACACATACGAATCAACTTTAAATTTTACCAAAACCAGAAGCTGTATATTCCAGGCTTCTAGCTTAAGTTTTCAGATTCGCAATTCAAGATCAATAAATGAAACAAAAGACTAACGCTTCAAATTCTAAGTTTTGAGCGAGTGAGTGAGCACCCATGGCGCTCTGGCTCAAAAACATACGAGCATTGTTTACATAAAATCTTTATTCTAGTCTGAATTAAAAGTTTCGTCTTTCATATTTCACTACTTGAGACAGGTTGGGTATGTGACTGAAATTATCAATCAGGTTGTTAACTCCGTGCAGTACTTAAGCCCCATCCCAAAACTACAAATAACGATAAGTTATAATAATATTTGTCTAATAACGTTTAAGCAGAATACATTTGTTTAACGTTTAAAAAAAAGAACAAATTTAACGATCTCCTATGCGCTTAACAAATTATGGCTTTAAAAAGCCTTAGGCATTGCTAAAAACAAATTTGACAACTTTGGTTATTGTGGTTTTATTTGCACAAAAATTTGCAATTAAATAAAGTCATATTTTCTCTATATATCATATAATTTTTGGTAACAATGACTTGTCTGTGGATTGCTTTAGCTAGCGGGCTTTACGCACGTTCCATTTTGCTTGAGGTGTTCCTTCTGTATGGCTTTCATAACAGCGATCTCGTTCTGTTCTTTGCGCCTATTTCTCACTTCAAACTCGAGTCGATGACGTATAATTCGTTGCACAATGTCTTCGGTTGTCATGGTATTGCCAGAATCCAGGATCTGTATAAGAAATTTTGCGTTAAATAAATATGCGTATGTACACAACGTGAGAATATCTATATTATTTAGTTCGATAAGTAAATTAATATATTTTTATAATATATTTTATAAAAAATATCAAATAAACACTGTGTTTGTAATCCATTCACTCTCGTGGCACAATCTATACCACCACGCGTAAGCGTCGTCCAGTCGCTTGCTTTTTCATCATCAATATCATCACCGTCAGCCTGAAGACGTCCATTGCTGAACAAAGGTCATTGGAACGCCACTATGAACGAAAACTCGGCACTTGCATCTACCAGTTGCCGGTAAGTCTCATCTAGTGGGAGGCCAGCTAACGCTTCGTCTTCCAGTTCGTGGTCGCCACTCGAGAACGCGAGAACTGGACACTTGCCTTTAAGCCATCAACAAAGTTGAACATACCTTGAAACACCCCCGCTGCTTCGGCACCTGGTAAGGGTCGGAGCCGTCGGAGTCTCGCGAAATGGTCGTCGCGCCGTGACATACCACTTGCACCTTGAAATGGTCCATGAGCTCCGCCGTTACACTATATGGCGCACCGATCACTACTTCGTGCACGTACTGTAATAGAAATACAGATAAATCAGCGGATATCGAGCATTACCGAGGCACCAGGCCAACCCCTACGGCTAGCTAGACTCATGGCTTTAGCAGACAGACCAACAGGGTTAGAGATGTATCTTAATTCTTATAGTTTATATTTTTTTTAAAGCCATAAACCTTCCGGTAATGGTTTTCATCTTTGTTAAAAAAAAAAAAAATTTAATCCCACTAATATTATAAATGCGAAAGCTTGTAAGTCTGTTTGTTTGTTTGTTACCTCTAAACCGCTAAACCGACTTAGATAGGATAGTTTTTATCCCGGAAGATTGCATAGTTCCCGCGGGATAGCGATAAATAAAACTCAATATCGGAATGACTCTGGCTAATTTTTTCTTTGATGTTTGTAATTATCAAGATTAGGTCAGTATAAAAAAATCAAAACAATAATGTCACTCACTCACATAACTCTCTTCGTACCTTGGCAGTAGAGTCGTATGTAGATCCATTTGAGCACTGTAACCGCTTATCTACTTCTGCTACTGTACCAACTAGTTTAAAAATTACACAAATCGACTCCAATTACCTTGCACGCGAGCACAGATAGCACGCGTTCGTGCAGATTCATGATGGGATAATTGGAGCCCTTATAGCGGTTGACTTCAAGGTCAGTGTGGAGGCCTACGATGAGGAAGTCCCCTTGCTTGTGTGCAGCCTCTAAGAAGTCCAGAAGTCCCACGTGGAACAGATCAAAGGCTCCTGCGACGTACACGACCTGTGAATAAACGTGATACTTATTTAATAGTGCTAAATAATATCTTGGAACAAATTACGCCAATTGACCTAGCCCCAAACTTAGCAAAGCTTGTACTATGGATGCTAGACAACGGATAGACATACATATAGATAAATATATATTAAATACATACAAATATCCAAGCCTCATGTACAAACTTTCGTATTCACTATACAAACATTTGCCCGTCACGGGGACCGAACCCGCAACAACCGCTAGCGTCGTAGCAAGTTATTGGCTATTAGTAATGCTCAAATCATCGAATATAGCCTACTTCCAGTGGTCGGATAAAATTGAAATTTGTTGTCATCTAGGTTGAACGATAATGCGAGTACATCCAGCAAAAAGCTTGTATTATTAAACAAAAACTAGTTTTATAGGTAGCCGTAAACGCAAGCGCTACACAATGAACGAGTCAATGGGATATAATTTCTCTCGTGTCGTCCCAGCCTTAACGATTTTATGTACCTATTCCTTGTTTGTGAGAACAGTTACCTTATCAGTGGGTTTTGGTGAGAGACCACTGCTGAACTGTATGATCTTCTGTGTAGTAGGGAGGAACTGCGAGCAGCCAGTGTAAGGTGACCTCGCTGTGTGATCGGTGCCCAGGTTTGACGAGTGCTCCAGTGCCACTGAGTATTCTTTGTCACCTCTCCTGGAATTGAGAGCAGGCCTTAAGTGCAACATTTTACATACTAATGAAGTCACTATTAGAGGCGATAAAATTACATAGATAAAATGTGATAAGATAAATACAGTGAGATTATAGCAAATCTGTGGGTGGACCCTAGTTATGGAAATTGACTACGAGAGTCACGATCAGTTTCCCAATAAACAACCGTAAGGTGAGCTTTGCTATGAAACTATGTAGTTAGATGTTTATCATCTTAATATACACCATACTTTTCTTGATTTTTGTAAACTTCGACCGACGGCTCAATTCATTGATAGAAACTACCTGGTAATTAACTTGTTTTCCAAAAAGAAATAAATATATAGGTACAAATCATGTATGTAATGTACCGATTTTATGATTACTTATATAAAACAGTTTGTAACTAAGATTGGTTTTTTGGAATCTTTTTGTATTTTTTATTTCATTCCAAATTTTTACTTTTACGGTCATCCCGTAAAACCTAAATTGAAAATACAAACTGAAATATAGATGCACAGAAAAACCAGAAAAATAAGACCAGCACTGGGAATCGAACCCAGGTCCTCGGTATTCCGTACGTGCTATACCGCTACACCACTGCTGGTCAACGGTACAGACACGAATTTCCCCTATGCACCTCATATCTCAGCTTGTTTGTTTCTTATTTAGCCACTTAAGCAGTGACGCTAGCGACATCTATACCGTAGCCCTCATCGAGAAACTTTCGGCACTCCATTGGAACCAACCGCTCACCCGGACAAGAGATGTCGTTACTAAGCAATCAAATTAAGAAAAAATTTTTTTTTTTTTTTGGGAAATTATTCTAGTTTGAAGCAAAATAATCATAAAAATTTAAAACTGTACATTTTAAATATATATAGCAATATCAGTGTCCATTAAATAGTCTCCATCGAATACGATAGAAAAATATTTATTTTTCTAAATGACGCAATGTGTGAAACGGAACAGAGTAGTGACGTGACACAACATTATCGGCAAAACGCCAATACGGTATTTGACAACTCCTGATTTTGCCATATCTTAATATTATTATGAAAATATAGATATACAGATAGTGTTTAGCGAAGAGAAAATTTAAATCGGTTGAAAATTGGATTTATAGTGATTTTTTGAAAAATCTATATACCTGTCTCTTTCTCAAACGCTTTTCTCTATGCAGCAAGTATGGCGGTACTGGCGTGTGACGTCACATGCCAGTATGTCTTTCTCTGTCTAATCTTGAATTTCAAACCTTTATAACTTTGTTATTTGTAAAGGTAGCTTAAAAATTGTTTTTCTATTCGATAACAGGCATTGTGTAGTTTTAATTTATAAAACATATACAAAATAGTCAAATACCGTATTGCCGCGGTGCATTATTCAATAACAATGAACATTTAGATATATTAAATTTTTAAACAAAACTTGCAAGATTTCTGCCGCTGAGAGTCTGCCTTGTATACGAGTTGAGTCTCCATTGCATTTTCTTTGCATTGTATTTTGTTATTGTTCATTTCTGTTATTATTGTTGTTGACTTTTGTTACTGTTTCTCGTTAGGTTTGTTGTTATTTTTTGGCAAAATGCCGAAACGGTCTAAAAAGACTGTTTTGAACTCCTAGAGTCGGGAGTTTGTAATTCGTTTGAGGGATTATTTTGAGCGAGAACGAGAAAACGGTGTCCCGGTGGGCATAAACTGTTTTTTTTTTAAATATAATGCAACTTCTCCAAAAATAGGCACTAATAACTCGTAGAAAAATCGATAGTTCACTCGATAAATGGTACATCTCTAAAACTGTCAAACTCGAAACGTCACAGAACTCATCATAGGTGAAAAATATTATAGACTGCACATAATTTACGCATAGTTTTTTTTAATATTATAATGGATATGTCATTATAGTTGTAATACGTTTAATAATGGGTAATTACATTAATTACATGGTTACAACAAGCTACAATTACAACAGAAGCCATTTCGCTATTATGGAACTAGATAAAATGACAAAACCCTTTTTTCTACAGAAATGATTATAAAATCTCTATTCTTTTAGGAATTTAAAAGATAACAAACCAAATCATGCGATCAAATAAAGCAGCCATTTCAACAGACCTCTCTTCTCTCAATCTGAAAATATAGATGTGAAAGATCTACATGTAGTACTTTATCAGATACATGACACTTGACTTGACCTATTGCCTTGTCTATGTAGCAACGATAAACATACTTATATAGATAAATACCATACAAGAGAAAAACATTTACTATTCATACAAATTGCGCATCGAACACGCTTCGTAGAGGTTCTCTATGGCACTAATGATACTGATCCTTTGCAATACTAAAAAACTTTTGGACGTAATTGTTGCACGAGAGCGCATGGCACCAATGTTTCGCAACTAACGTTTGGCAACCTGATTCATTTCGCACTTTTAATTTCGCAACTGTTTAATTTTTCTGAAACTGTAAATATTTCAGGATTTTTATAAAACTAACTAACCTAAAGGACACGAACACTATGGCCCTAAAATAAATACTGAAATATACTCAGCGGCACAAAATTTGGCCCACTCTGCGTACAAAATTACCTGAGTATATTTACAGTTTTAGTGTTTGCGAAATGAATCAGGTTGCCAAACGTTAGTTGCGAAATGAACGGATACCATCATAACTACAAACGCGAGCGTCTTTTTTTTAAGTAGGTACTCATTATTCTATGTATTCTCTTTATTGTGTTAGAACCTTAAAGGGGTGTACAGAGCAATTCCCTCTCATTCTAGAAGTCTGAAAAGTGATCAGTCGCTTTCCAGCTCCATGTATAACATACATTGCGCAATATACAAACAGATATTCCATAATATCTATGTCCTCAACGCAATCTAGGTTCTAGGACAATATGATTTGAAACTGAAACAGACAGCTTGCAGGGACTAAGCAAATCTTACGTGATAAAACAAAATTAAAAATGGTATTACTTGAAATGCTCTCTGGTTAGCAGTAACATTCTTCCTACGAGATCTGTTGTCGAAACACCAGCAGTTCTTTGCACCTCTCTGTAACAAATATTTAATTTTAAATGTGAGCAATAAATTTTATTGAAATAGCACCGATTTCTCACAACACCTACCAGCACTACTAATTGACGATGTTTTAATCATAGAATTCCTCATACACATACATATACCAAGGTCAAGATCGTTAATTCGCCGATTTGTATTGATTACCTTTATTAACCGACGAAAAAAAAACGGAGGAGGTTCTCAAGTCGACGCGTATTTTTTTATGTATGACCACGCATAACTTTTTACAGAGTAGTCCGATTTTGATAATTCTTTTTTTATTGGAAAGCGTATACCCCGAGGGTGGTCCCATTTAAATTTGGAAAAATATTCCTACCCTAAGAGTAGGAAAACAGGGGATGATTGATTGTTCAGTCACTGATTGTAATGTATGACCAGGCATAACTTTTTACAGAGTAGTCCGATTTTCATAATTATTTTTTTATTGGATAGGGTATACCTTGAAGTTGGTATTATATAAATTTAGAAAAAAAATACCCCAAGGGTGGGAAAAAAGTATAAAATAAAACTTTTTAACAAAAAAATTAAACCGCCGAAAAAACAGAAAAGCAAAAATAATAAACCTTTTTCTCCTTTTTCTCCTATTTAACCTTAATCTAGGTACTAGTTTGAAGTCGGTGCCTCAGCACTAGCCATCAGGAGTGGACCTATAGTCGTCTACCTGATGGGCTTCTATCACTCCTGATGGCTCGTGCTGAGGCACCGACTTCAAACTAGTACCTAGATTAAATAGGTGAAAATGGAGAAAAAGGTTTATTATTTTTTGCTTTTCTGTTTTTTCGGCGGTTTAATTTTTTTGTTAATAAGTTTTTGTGTCTGACTTTTTACTACACCATGGACCAATTGCAAAACAAATTACAAGCTATTAGTATTAGCGATTTTGTATTGAAATTTCATTAATAATACTTTTTGCTTGTAATTTGTTATGCAATTAGGTCCATGTCAGCTTGTTTAAAATTCAATGCATATTATTTTGTTACTTTCCAGCTTTGATTTAAAAAGCTACATTCCGTACTGTACAGAACTTGGCAGCCATATCTGTTGTATGAAGGCATATTTTGCTAAAGTCGACGTAGAGACATTACACATGTGAGGAGACAGTTTTGAAATTTTGATTTTGGGGGAGGATCAGACAGGAGACCTAAACAAATGGACGGCATACTAACCTGTATCTGCCAGCACTTTTCACTAAGTGATATGTATCAATCCCATCAGCTGTTACTGTGATGTCATCTGCAGAAAAACAAGAACTAAGTTATTGTATTGTATAACTCTTTATTGTACACTAGCTTTCCACTTCGTCCGCGTTGAATAAATTTTTCGCGTGAAACACTAACAATAATTCCAGCATAAAAGTAGCGTATACATGTCATTTTGACCAAAATCAGCCAAGCGGATTAGGTTGCATTTCCTCCAGAGATATGCAAAGATGTGTTGCGAGGAATGTGTTTGTCATGATCATCTATACCTAAACTTGAATATCATATAATATGACTGATATGTGTCATCCATTCACAGTTGTGTTCACAGGTAGTACTCATTTGATAACATCAGTTCTTGATAGTAGACAAAATCATGATTCATTGTGTTGTTTTCCTAAAGTGAAAGCATGACAGAGATGAACTCGCAACTAATCTGATAAAAATAATGGCTCTTATCCATTTAGAGATGAGATCTCTTACTGATCGTCTCTGACCACTAGTTTTTAGAATTCTGTACCAGAAAGTTGACAAATGGAACCCTATTACTGTCTCCATGCTGTCCGTCTGTGTGTCACAGAGCTTTATTTCGAGAACCATAATAGATAGACTGCTGAGAGTTATACGTGTTTATTTCTATTGCCGGTACAACAACAAATAACAAAAAAAAAAATTAAACATTAACAGGGGTTGATGATGATTTATTTAGTAATGATGATAAGAGGTTCCCATGCAAGAAACATATTATTTTTGTTGTTCCTTTATACCAGGGGTCGCCAAACTACGGCCCGCGAGCCCCCCTAATCCGGCCCGCGGAAAGAAAGCGTTATGCATTACTCGTACCTCTAACTAGTACCTTGTACCTAAGTACCCCTGAAGACTAAGTGTTTCACCATCCATTGATTAGTAAGTAACGGTTAAATGTGATGCCCGAATAGACGGAGACTAAGTCACTTAACACTAATCAATGGTGAAACAGCCCCTAAGTCTACTTAACTAATGTACTCGTATTACCCCCATGACCAGTCACGAATTTACATTAAGTGCAGTGTGGCCCTCGAGTCAAAAAGTTTGAAGACCCCTGCTCTATACATAACATTTAAAGATACACAATTTAAACAGAATAAAAATAAGTATAAACCTGGTCAAATTGATTCTGTATTAAGGATAAAAAAAACTTTTTAATTAATCATGATTAAGTTTATAAAAGTACAGCTGCAGCCAGACAAATTTAAAAGATTTACAATTTAAAAGATACCTACATGTAACTACCGAGACCTAGTCAGTTTGATATTTACCGATGTATGGAACCCTCCAAGCAGGAGGAGTCCAAATAAAATCTGATCATGCATGATCTGGTGTATCTTTGTAATGAATGCTAATTGTCAAGCAGCACTTTTTTTAAGTAATTAGTAGTTATGAAACTACATAATAAAAATATACTTAATCATAAATAAAAAGTCAGGGCATCTGTGAGTTTAGCTTTGTAATGCAAAGGAATAAAAGCAACCATATATAATATATGATTTTTCTTTACATGTATTTGTCACCTAACTTCTCCTTTCTCCTAAACGGCTGGACCGATTTTTATGTTTTTTTTTTGTGTATATTTAGTAAGGTCTGAGAATAGGATGTAAACTATTTTTCATACTTCTACGCAGACGGAGTCACGGGAAACAGCTAGTATTCAATAAAATAAATCATGAGTAATCTAGCAAGTACTTTGGTTACTAATACTGATCCCTGAACCCAGGCCCGCCGCGGCGCCGCTAGCTGTTTGAACGCCCGCGTCCAAAACCCATTAAGCCGCTCCATGTTCAACCTTATGCAAATTATCGAGGGTTCCCTGGTCAAACCCAATAACTCGATCTAGTAATTCAATAAAATAATCGAATTCAAACTTCTACATAGTGTTTTTTTTTACCCGACTGCCCAAAGGAGGGTTATGTTTTTCGAGCGTATGTATGTATGTATGTATGTATGTGGGTATGTATGTCCATTTCTTTGGTCCTCGCTGCAGCCTAAACGGCTGGACGGATTGTAACATATGAGGTATCATTGGATTCGTCATAACTGTCGGAGTGACATAGGCTATATAAAATTTCAATATGGCGTCTGCGAAAAAAAATATGGCGGAGGAATGAAAAAAAATATTTTGTATTGTAACAATATGGGTATCAAATGAAAGCTAATAATTAGCCCATTCTAAATATATATGGGTTATAATACTTTTAATCTACTATTTTCACAGAAATATCAAAAAAGTATATAAAATAAAAACATTAAATTTAAAAAATCAAAAAACCCGACTGCCTTAAAAACTAAAAGGAAGAAAATAAGTCTAGTGGTCTAGAACTCTGTCAAGAAGCTCATTTAAGGTTCAACAGTCGGGACCCATTCAAATCGTAACCAGCTCAAAAAATCTTGGTAATGGGTCCCGACTGTTGAACCTTAAATGAGCTTCTTGACAGAGTTCTAGACCACTAGACTTATTTTCTTCCTTTTAGTTTTTAAGGCAGTCGGGTTTTTTGATTTTTTAAATTTAATGTTTTTTATTTTTTCAATAGTCAATTATTTTGACTTATTGGTTTTGACCATGCAACCCTTGTTATGAGAATTATCAAAATGTCTTGGTTTCCGTTTCGACATCTGGTTTTGCCACCCCCTTGACAATGCCGCCTTTGTACGGTACACGCCCTGCACGTCCATACGCGGCGGGCCTACCTGAACCATCTGTTAAGAACCACTGTCACGAGTTTAAGGCAACTAGAGGCGTAAGTATTTAAAGAATTGGCGCCGCGGTCCAGTTAGCTTTGCTGTCCTATTACTTAGATATGATAAAATATTACATTAAAAAAAACCGGGCAAGTGCGAGTCGGACTCGCGCACCGAGGGTTTCGTACACATTTACAGGTATGTAAGTAAACGGAAATCGTGTCTTGAAGATATTTCTCGCTTTTTCTGAATGAACCCTACTCTTAAGCAAAATGTACGCAGTGTGGGGTCAGATTATATTGGTCATTGATATTTACAGACAGACATAAAAAATCAAGATTTTCAGGCTTAAGTAATTCCTTTTGAGGTACGAAACCCTAAAAAACCTGCAATACGTGGCTTCACAGCCCCTCGCAGCCTGCCGCCCAGGGCCGCGGCCGTGGCCCCCTTGGTAAGTACGCCTCTGAAGGCGACCCAATAGCTTAGTTATTGAGACCGTAATAGTACATTGTATCTTAAGGGTGGTAAACAAGAAATTACGAACGAGTCTTTAATGAGTCGATATTCGTAATTCTAGTACCTACCGCCCGTGCGACATACAATGTTTTTCATCACATTTGCGAGTAAAATTGTATATTTGTAAAAGAAAAACTAATATTTTTTCAAAAATTGCCGATACCGCTGATTGCGCTCTTGGCAGCGCCAGCTCCCCGCCGCCCTCCCCCCGCAGCATGTGCATGGCGTGCGTGTGCAGCGCGCGCACGGAGCAGCAGCACACCATGCAGTAACAAACTCATTTACCGACCTTGGGCTTCATGACATGAAAATTATAATGGGCAATCACTCATTTACCAACCACGGGCTTCATGAGAAGCACATTAAGGTCGAGGGTTTTATATGGGGGGTTGCAACCAAGGTAGCCTGCATGTTACAACAATGTTTACGAGCAAGTGTGATGAAAAAAATATTTTGCAATTGCTTTGCTATCAATATTCTCAATCTCAATCACAATTTGGGTGATGAAACCATCGAAATTATGATGGAGTCATACATGCACATATAATACAGATGAATCATCAATTAGGCCAATGATGATGATGCAATTTTAGGGAAGGAAAATATTGTGACAGAGATATACACACCATACTTTATCTTCTTCCTTTTATATCTCATCCGGGATACAGGACTTGAACTTTAATTTTGTCAATTATCTATTCAATCCCATACAATATAATCTATATAACCACTATCAGGCCTATTTCACATGAACCATGACATAAATATTTTATTTTTAAATTATCTTTTATTCTGCTACACAATTAATGGATTTATCAAACAGACGAGAGATTAAATAAGATGTTTAATTTTTTCATCTGTTTTTTTTTTCTTTTTTATTCAACTAATAAAGTAAGCAAGCAAGTGGGTCTCCTGATGGCAAGAGATCACCACCGCCCATAAACATCTGCAACACCAGGGGTATTGCAGATGCGTTGCCAACCTAAAGGCCTAAGACAGGATACCTCAAGTGCCAGTAATGTCACCAGCTGTCTTACTCTCCATGCCGAAACAACAGTGCAAGCAATGCTGCTTCACGGCAGGATTAGCGAGCAAGATAGTAGAAGCAATCCGGGCGGACCTTGACTAAGGTCTTATCACCTGCACTACATTAAGTACACTTATAACCAGTAGCAGATTTTTTCTGGTTTGTAGCGAAAACTGTCTGCTAACAGAGAACCCAACTGTTGGATTCTTGGCACTGAATGTGTTAAGGAAAGTGGCCAAAGAAAAAAGAAATTACATACCTCCATGTACACAAAAGTCGCACTGGTATTTGTCGAGGGTCTCGAGGGTTGTGACGTAGGGTGCACCTTCAACCACCTGGTCCACCCATTTGATGGCTTTCACCATCTTGTAGCGCTCCTCCTGTGTGAACACCGGAGGGCCTTTGTGCTTTGCAATCTCCTCATCTGTGTGGACTCCAACTATCAGCACGTCACCGAGGGCTTTTGCTTGCCTTAAGGAATTTGCATGTCCGAAATGCACCATATCATAGCTGAAAAACAATGAACCATTTATGAAGTAACACCATTTTGTAATAAAAATGTAAAATCGGGTGCGATTTATTGCTCGCATTGCGCTGATAGGCAGCGGATGTTTGGTTTTGTAACTACACCACTGTAACCTGAAATACAGCGTTGTGCTGGCTGAATGTCTGATACTACACCCGAAAAAAATATTAAATTTCAAAACGCAATTAAGACATGTTTGAAGTCGTAAATATGTCAGTACGTCGAATTATTGTTTTGTGATATTAATAGACGTGATCAACGCAAAAAATGAATTTATTCATTTATAACTTACCACCCATCACACCACACACGAATCTGTTTTTTTTCTCCATTTAAGCCGTTCATTTTTAAACACAAATAATAAATATGACTAATAAGCTACGAGAGAAAACTATCCTTAACAGGGCTATTGATTTGAGTAATTTAATTAAAATAAATCGAAATAATTTGCTCCCAACCACAATTTTCACACCTTCCTCTTGACAACTTCCTAATTCGACTGGCTTTTTTTTCGCTCACGCTGTCAAATTGTCAATTCAAACCAGGGCTTCAAATACCGTTAAAAAATGGTAACGTTACCAACTGTCAAACAGATTTAACGTTAAATCATAATTAACGTTAAACGATTTACCGTTACTTATACAACTTTTTACCGGTATAAAAAATGGTAACGTTATCAGCTATTCATTAAATTAACGTTAATTCAAAAGTATCGTTAAATCATTTTAACGGTATTTATATTACTATTTACCGGTAAGCTTGGGTAACGTTAAATGGCAGATTATCCTCATTTATCGAGCGAGTATGCACGCGCAATACGCGCATTCCTCGTCGTTTTTAGGGTTCCGTACCTCAAAAGGAAAAACGGAACCCTTGTAGGATCACTTTTTGTCCTTCTGTCCGTCTGTCTTTCTGTTAAGACGCTTTTTCTCAGGAACGCGTGGAGGTATCAAGGTGAAATTTATAGGGGTAGATATTTGTATGAGAAATACGAATATCTGTTCTCGAGTCTTGGGTGCATAATAGTACATTACTGCAGAGGCCATGAAGTAAGGGATTGATGGACGAGTTCGGGGTAGACGGCCGAGTCGTAGACGAGGCCGGATAGAACGAGTCCAGCAATCCCTGTTCTGGCCGAGGCTTGTATAGTGCTTTTCTCAAACAATGTGAGGTGTCTTAAACATGTATACTATGGCTATCTGTGGGATCCTGTAATTGGCTCTGTGTTGCTATTCCTTCTACATATATTGTGTTTTAGCTGTTGGTTCTCCTTAAATAAATAAATAAATAAATAAATAAATAAATAAATATTTTTCATCCATCCATCCATCCATCCATCCATCGCATCGCATCGCATCGCTTCGCATCGCATCGTTTCGCATGGCATCGCTTCGCATCGCATCGCATCGCTTCGCATCGCTTCGCATCGCATCGCTTCGCATCGCTTCGCATCGCTTCGCATCGCTTCGCATCGCTTCGCATCGCTTCGCATCGCTTCGCATCGCTTCGCATCGCTTCGCATCGCTTCGCATCGCTTCGCATCGCTTCGCATCGCTTCGCATCGCTTCGCATCGCTTCGCATCGCTTCGCATCGCTTCGCATCGCTTCGCATCGCTTCGCATCGCTTCGCATCGCTTCGCATCGCTTCGCATCGCTTCGCATCGCTTCGCATCGCTTCGCATCGCTTCGCATCGCTTGGCATCGCTTCGCATCGCTTGGCATCGCTTCGCATCGCTTGGCATCGCTTCGCATCGCTTGGCATCGCTTCGCATCGCTTGGCATCGCTTCGCATCGCTTGGCATCGCTTCGCATCGCTTGGCATCGCTTGGCATCGCTTGGCGTCGCTTCGCGTCGCTTGGCGTCGCTTGGCGTCGCTTGGCGTCGCTTGGCGTCGCTTGGCATCGCTTGGCATCGCTTGGCATCGCTTCGCATCGCTTGGCGTCGCTTGGCGTCGCTTGGCGTCGCTTGGCGTCGCTTGGCGTCGCTTGGCGTCGCTTGGCGTCGCTTGGCGTCACTTGGCGTCACTTGGCGTCGCTTGGCGTCGCTTGGCATCGCATCGCATCGCATCGCTTCGCATCGCATCGTTTCGCATGGCATCGCTTCGCATCGCATCGCATCGCTTCGCATCGCTTGGCATCGCTTGGCGCCGCTTCGCGTCGCTTGGCGTCGCTTGGCGTCGCTTGGCGTCGCTTGGCGTCACTTTGCATCGCTTGGCATCGCTTGGCATCGCTTCGCATCGCTTCGCATCGGTTGGCATCGCTTCGCATCGGTTCGCGTCGCTTGGCGTCGCTTGGCGTCGCTTGGCGTCGCTTGGCGTCGCTTGGCGTCGCTTGGCGTCGCTTGGCGTCGCTTGGCGTCGCTTGGCGTCGCTTGGCGTCGCTTGGCGTCGCTTGGCGTCGCTTGGCGTCGCTTGGCATCGCATCGCATCGCATCGCTTCGCATCGCATCGTTTCGCATCGCATCGCTTCGCATCGCATCGCATCGCTTCGCATCGCTTCGCATCGCTTCGCATCGCTTCGCATCGCTTCGCATCGCTTCGCATCGCTTCGCATCGCATCGCTTCGCATCGCTTGGCATCGCTTCGCATCGCTTGGCATCGCTTCGCATCGCTTGGCATCGCTTCGCATCGCTTGGCATCGCTTCGCATCGCTTGGCATCGATTCGCATCGCTTGGCATCGCTTCGCATCGCTTCGCATCGCTTCGCATCGCTTCGCATCGCTTCGCATCGCTTCGCATCGCTTCGCATCGCTTCGCATCGCTTGGCATCGCTTGGCATCGCTTTGCATCGCTTGGCATCGCTTGGCATCGCTTCGCATCGGTTGGCATCGCTTCGCATCGGTTCGCGTCGCTTGGCGTCGCTTGGCGTCGCTTGGCGTCGCTTGGCGTCGCTTGGCGTCGCTTGGCGTCGCTTGGCGTCGCTTGGCGTCGCTTGGCATCGCATCGCATCGCATCGCTTCGCATCGCATCGTTTCGCATGGCATCGCTTCGCATCGCATCGCATCGCTTCGCATCGCATCGCATCGCTTCGCATCGCTTCGCATCGCTTCGCATCGCTTCGCATCGCTTCGCATCGCTTCGCATCGCTTCGCATCGCTTCGCATCGCTTCGCATCGCTTCGCATCGCTTCGCATCGCTTCGCATCGCTTCGCATCGCATCGCTTCGCATCGCTTGGCATCGCTTCGCATCGCTTGGCATCGCTTCGCATCGCTTGGCATCGCTTCGCATCGCTTGGCATCGCTTCGCATCGCTTCGCATCGCTTCGCATCGCTTCGCATCGCTTCGCATCGCTTCGCATCGCTTCGCATCGCTTCGCATCGCTTCGCATCGCTTCGCATCGCTTCGCATCGCTTCGCATCGCTTCGCATCGCTTGGCATCGCTTGGCGTCGCTTCGCGTCGCTTGGCGTCGCTTGGCGTCGCTTGGCGTCGCTTGGCGTCGCTTTGCATCGCTTGGCATCGCTTGGCATCGCTTGGCATCGCTTGGCGTCGCTTGGCGTCGCTTGGCGTCGCTTGGCGTCGCTTGGCGTCGCTTGGCGTCGCTTGGCGTCGCTTGGCGTCGCTTGGCGTCACTTGGCGTCACTTGGCGTCGCTTGGCGTCGCTTGGCATCGCATCGCATCGCATCGCTTCGCATCGCATCGTTTCGCATGGCATCGCTTCGCATCGCATCGCATCGCTTCGCATCGCATCGCATCGCTTCGCATCGCTTCGCATCGCTTCGCATCGCTTGGCATCGCTTGGCGCCGCTTCGCGTCGCTTGGCGTCGCTTGGCGTCGCTTGGCGTCGCTTGGCGTCGCTTGGCGTCGCTTTGCATCGCTTGGCATCGCTTGGCATCGCTTCGCATCGGTTGGCATCGCTTCGCATCGGTTCGCGTCGCTTGGCGTCGCTTGGCGTCGCTTGGCGTCGCTTGGCGTCGCTTGGCGTCGCTTGGCGTCGCTTGGCGTCGCTTGGCGTCGCTTGGCGTCGCTTGGCGTCGCTTGGCGTCGCTTGGCGTCGCTTGGCGTCGCTTGGCGTCGCTTGGCGTCGCTTGGCGTCGCTTGGCATCGCATCGCATCGCATCGCTTCGCATCGCATCGTTTCGCATCGCATCGCTTCGCATCGCATCGCATCGCTTCGCATCGCATCGCTTCGCATCGCTTGGCATCGCTTCGCATCGCTTGGCATCGCTTCGCATCGCTTGGCATCGCTTCGCATCGCTTGGCATCGCTTCGCATCGCTTGGCATCGATTCGCATCGCTTGGCATCGCTTCGCATCGCTTCGCATCGCTTCGCATCGCTTCGCATCGCTTGGCATCGCTTCGCATCGCTTGGCATCGCTTGGCGTCGCTTCGCGTCGCTTGGCGTCGCTTGGCGTCGCTTGGCGTCGCTTGGCGTCGCTTGGCGTCGCTTGGCATCGCATCGCATCGCATCGCTTCGCATCGCTTCGCATCGCTTCGCATCGCATCGTTTCGCATCGCATCGCTTCGCATCGCATCGCATCGCTTCGCATCGCATCGCTTCGCATCGCTTGGCATCGCTTCGCATCGCTTGGCATCGCTTCGCATCGCTTCGCATCGGTTGGCATCGCTTCGCATCGGTTCGCGTCGCTTGGCGTCGCTTGGCGTCGCTTGGCGTCGCTTGGCGTCGATTGGCGTCGCTTGGCGTCGCTTGGCGGAGCGGCGGAGCAGAGCGGAGTGGAAGCAACGGAGCGGAGGCAGCAGAGTGGAGCAGAAGCAGCGGAGCGGAGATAGTAGAGTGGAGCGGAGGCAGCGGAGTGGAGGTAGTGGAGCGGAACGGGGATGGTTGTTATTTAATTGTTATTTATTTCAAAACTCTATTGTAATGAATGAGTTTCTTTGAACATATCGTAAAGCCTCACTGTACTTACCTCATTAAAATAACACGTTTAACACCACCAACTCATACATGGCTCAATACAGTTTGGTTAAGTAAAAAGTTTGGCTACATTGACTTATATTTGACCGATAAAAACCGGCCAAGAGCGTATCGGACACGCACAAGAAAGGCTTCCGGAGCCATTACGAAAAAATCAAGTACTTAATATTTTTCTAAGGATTCGTATTGTGTACGGATCCGGTATATTTGTACACGATGGATGTCTCGAACAATTTGAACGCTTTGACTGAGTCACTGGTAATGACTATTTTGTATGTTTCCAAGTATTTGGTGATCGTGACTCCTACGTACTAAATGACGCTGACTGTACCTCCCATAGACGTAAAGTGGGGTGATTTTTTTTCTCACCCAATCTTGTAGTGTGGGGTATCTTTGAATAGGTCTCTTAAAACCATTAGGTGGTTGCTAAAACGATTTTTCGATTCAGTGATTAATTTGCGAAATATTCAACTTTAGTGCAAATTTTCATTAAAATCGAGCGTCCCCCCCCCACCCTCTAAAATCTAAACCGGTGAAAAAATTCAGGATGGTAGTAAGTACATCAAACTTACAAGGAAAACTATAACGGCTAAGTTTGCTTGAGAATTATTAGAAGTTTATTAGTAAATACCAGCCTAAGGTATAAAATATACCTAAACTTGGAATATTCCGTACAAAATATGAAATCCTTACAAAAATATTAAGTACTTCATTTTTTTCGTAAAGGCTACGGAACCCTATTTCGGGCGTGTCCGACACGCTCTTGGCCGGTATTTTTTTTCACAACAATATAGCGACTTGCGCGCGTCATAGCTCCGATATACAACCAGACAACCACTGAGAGCAGGCAGACCGATTCGTTTCACATGAGGAGACGCCATACTTTGAATATGTACTAAAACTGACCATTTCTGTTATCGTTTTTTTTTTCGCAACAATGAAGCCTTTTTCATGCGCTATATCTCAAAGTCGCAAGTTGTAACCATTGAGAGCAGGCAGACCACTCTACAACACATAAAAATTAATCTAACCGTTTCCATGATCGTTTTAAAAAATCCTGTCACCTCTCAGTCTCATAGGTCTTTTAAAACCATTAGGGGCTTGCTGAAACGATTTTTCGATTCAGTGATTCGTTTGCAAAATATTCAACTTTAAAGTGCAAATTTTCATTAAAATCGAGCGTCCCCCCCCCTCTAAAATGTAAACCGGTGGGTGAAAAAATCAGAATAGTAGTAGGTATATCGAACTTACGAGAAAAACTATAACGGTTAAGTTTTCTTGAGAATTATTCCGTTTCCAAGAACGTTTTAAAAAATCATGCCACCTCCTTAGACTATATCCAACGACACCCCACACTACAAGGTTGGATGAGAAAAAAAAACATTCCCACTTTACATATGGTACTCAAAAGAAAAATATTTTTAATTTTTTATAGTACCATTTTGTCGGCATAATTTACATATATATTAATTTATTGAATCAGGGGTTACTTTGCGGAGGTCCATATCAATGAACTAAAATAATTTCCAAGCAAGCAAGCAAGGAAATTATTTTAGTTCATTTACATATATATTACTGCAAAATTAAGTACGGATTTCTAGCATTGATAGTCCCTGAGCAAAGCTGCGGATGGACAGACAGACAGAGCGAAACTATAAGGGTTCCGTAACTATAAGGGAACCCTAAAAACCAAGTAGATGACTTACATGCTGAATTGTATATAGCGAACAATGAAATTTCTAAACTTTCATTAAGAAATAAGGAACGTTTATTGTTCAAAACCGTGTACAAATTATGTTAACATTTATGCATGAGAAGTTTCAACAGTTTGCCCATTTCGGACGTACAATTTATTACTTAAATATAATTATAATTTATTATTTTTACATGAATTCTAATATTTTTTCAAAAAGTATTCATTTAGATCATAAAAGCACTCGCACACTAAAAATTGTTTAAGTTTATTTTTGAATTGTGCACCATCTAATGATTTTAAATATTCAGGTAAGTGATTATAAACTTTTATTCCATTTACATAAGTGCTCTTTTTGAGTATATAGCTAGAGGGTCGGACAGTGCATATGTCATACTTATATTGAGATCGTATATTTGTCTTTGAATCACTTTTTTTGGGAAAATGATCTTTATTTTCTTTAACAAATTATGTTTAACTTCATGTTGTCAATGTATTAATGTTAAAAAAAGCCAGACAAAATGAATATAGTATCCTTTCTCAATAATAATTTATTAACACAGCAATTATAAAATGAAATTAATAGAAAAACAAAGTTAAATTAAGTTATTAATAATTACGTTCAACATTAAAATAAAAAAATAGACTATTCAAGTCCACAGCTTTCTCCACTCCGCGGAAGCTAGACTGTCTCTTTTGTTCTCGAGAGTTTGATTAAGGTGCGAAAAAGACATATACGAACACGGGGCGAGCATATTTTGTTTTAGCAATTGAAATGTAAATTTTTAGCAAAATGCTAAAAAAACATCAAGATAGTTATGCAATTTCGTAAATTTAAAGGAAACTTGAAATACGACACTCCATCCTTTTTCAGAGTGGATCTGCTGTCATTTGCAGTTTCGCCGAAAACTTTGTCATTGCGTGGCGTTGTAATGTAATCAACGCGCGGTCGAAACACAACTGTGCAGGGCTACTACGAAACTCGAAAATCGAAGTTCAAATCATACCGTCCCTCTCGCTCGCTCTCGTATTAAATAGTATAAGTGTCAGAGGGACCCCACGACACGAACTTCGAGTTTCGGGTTTCGTAGTAGCCCTGCAGGAATGAAACAATAGTCGTCTACCTCACCTACATACTATGGGTTCCATCCTGCTGGGTCGTGCTGAGTCACCGACTTCGAGCTACTAGGTACAGTCACCAGCACCAATATCCGACACAACAAATCTGCATAAATATCTGATACGACTCTATTTCTAGGGCCGGAAGGACGTGTCAGATATTTTTGCACACTCCGCTGTAGCAGATATTAATGCTGGTGACTGTACCTAAAAAAATATTTTCAAGGGATTTGTAGTCAGTTCCATTTTCCGTTATTTTTTTATTTTTTCTTTTTTGTTATAATTTTTCTTTATTTCTCACATTTTAGTGATTCGTAGCCAAAGAACATCTCACAACGATTCCATTAAGCCCAAACACGGCTTAGGTACGTTGTTTTATAACAGAGTTCCGTTGCCTACCTTCCAGCTTCAGCATCAGATCAGTTAACTTAAAGCTCCTTCTTAGTCGCTTATCTAGGTATATTCATCATGATCGTTTATAGACGAGCGAGCATTACTTAGCTTTGATGAGTTCCATTGGTCATCACGGTCTTCTTCATCAGGTATAAGTTACCAAATGATACTTTCTGAATGTAAATGCTTATTTTAATGCTAAAAATGCCAAAATCGCCATAGGTGTGCCTTTAAAATTTGAGGTTTGCCCTCGATTTCCCTAAAATCCCATCATCAGATCTTGACTTGGTGACAATGGGACTACCTCAAAAGACTATCCTTTCGAATAAAAAAAGAATTTTGAAAATCGATCCACAATTGACTGAGTAATCGGCGAACATACATAATAAAAATACTAACATTGGAACATAGAACCTCCTCCTTTTTGAAGTCGGTTAAAAAGTCGCCAGATAAGTCGCTAAACCATTTTTGTCGTCAAAACCTTTTTTGGTCGCTAACACTTAAGCAAAAATCGCTAGTTCTAGCGACAGTCGCTAAATTGGCAACACTCGGTAGCATAGCAAATATTACCGAAATGTTACTTCGGTATCGTTATAATAATGTGAATTGGGTAACGTTAACTAGCCCTACAATGTAAAGTAAATTTACCGGTAAAAATAACGTTAATCAGGTAACGTTACTATATGTTAAGTTACCATTTAACGTTATATTTTTTTACCGGTACTAGGTATATGTATGATTTTTACCGTTATTTAACGTTACTTATAGTGTGAATTTGGTAACGTTAACAAGCCCTGGTCAA
>NW_027413062.1:0-24973 GCF_025370935.1 Choristoneura fumiferana
TAGAGCTGAGGTTGAGGCCGCTGGTGGATTGTATGACGAGGCAATCATATCATACACAAGAGCTCTGCAATTGGATCCCAAACACAAAGTTAATGGAGTCTATTAAAAATATAAGCGTTACTCAAAAAAAGAAACTTAAGGTTAGTAGCTGCTTTCTTAGTAAAACAAAGGTAGTTAGACAATTAGGGCTGTTTCACCATCCATTGATTAGTGTTAACTGGTGGTTAGGTGTGATGCCGTCTCTATTTGTTTTGTTCGAGTAGACGGAGACGGCATCACATTTAACTGTCGGTTAATGCTAACCAATGGATGGTGAAACAGCCCCTTAGACATGTAATTATTTACACATGACCATGGTGAGCACAAACTGCATCAACTTGTGGTGATTTTACCCATCCCTTTTTTATAAAAATTGGTATGTTGACTGGTAAGCCTTTAATGAGCAACTAAGGATGCTTTCACATGAGTGCATTAGTGCGTTTTAGATCAGCTAAGGCAGTAGTTTCTTTTCGGCAGCAGTTTTTAATTTACCCCTGAAAAATGTTGGTAGCTGTGCATTTTTTCCTTAATACAAGTGCATTGCTATGCTTCCATCACATTTGTACCCAGATATCTGATGGCATCTTGTTCATTACCCTTAACAAAACACAGTTTTACCCTTTTGGGTAATTACCCTCAGGATTGAAGCCAATGATCTAAGCTTAAGACCTGCTGTACTGCCAACACTCAGATAAAAAAGTGGGCTGAAACAGAAAAGTACATTACCTTTCATTGTCATCCAGCTAGCCAAGCAGTTGAACCTGACCATGATCCCAAGTTCAAACCCCGGTTTGGAGAGATATTTGTATGGAAATATGAGTGTTTGTGCTTGATTCTTGAATGTTATAATAATAATATGTATATTTATAAATAAAGGCTTCATTTAGTTTGGGATTAGGTCAATTTGTGTTAGTTAACTCATGTTATTTATTCCTTTAATTGTGGTCATAATGCAATCAGTAAAACTACTATTAAATAGGCATTAAGATATTTCTAAACATACTTTAAAGACTTGTGACATCTTAGTACATCTACAATTACTTTTCAATATTTTTTTTCAGACAGTCAAAATATCATATGGGTTTGCTCATGTGTGGGCCTTATCTTCGGTATTCTTGTTGTTATACTAGACTATAGCTTGACCAAGACTCCAACATTATCAGTAAGTATCATTTATAAAATTTAAATTAAAAAAATTGCCAATAATAAAGTAGCCTATTGACTGGTTATTGTTCTTTTGTTTATGATACAGCTTGTGAGTTGACCAGGGAGCTGTTTTTATTTGGGAACTATATTTTCTGTCACTTAAATTTAGATTTGTCACTAAACTGCGATACCCTAATTATTATATCTATCCCTAAGAAATATATTGGTCATCAAATTAATCAAATCTGTCTCTAAGTATGAGTCATCAGATTAATGTAAACCTGTATCCTAAATTATAGTTTGATCATCAAAATTCGATCACCAAAATAATAGATCTGTCACCTAATAAATAGATCAGTTCCTTAATTCGATGCTTCTACCTATTCTACTAAGGCAGGTCTGGTTAGGTACGACGACGAGCGAAGCGAGGAGGAGTGTTAGGTAGAACTGCGACCCTCAGTGCGCGAGCCGAGCGAGCGAAGCGAGCGTGCCGCGGCAGCGGCCGGCGAAGTGCCAGAACCGAACATTTTTTGCTAACTTGTATGATGATGTTTGTAGTAGGTACACACTGCGAATTTTATTTCGCGCGGTTTTTTCTCGCAATTCTGTAACACATTGAATCTTTACGAGTATCTGCACTGGCGGCAAAAAATTCGCAAAGAAAGTTTATGTAAAGCGCGGAATATAATTCGTGCGAATAAATATCGCGCGGAAAAATTCGCAGTGCGGACAGGGCCTAAGATAGCTGGTGAAATTATTAGTATGCCAGCCTAAAGGCTAAACAGTGCATAGGTCTTATCTTCTGTTTGGTTACCTTATGTCCATTCCATGGGCCTCAGTTTCCATTTTCCATTAGGTGGAGCGTGTCTGCATACTTAGGGGCTGTTTCACCATCCATATTAGTCTTAACTGACGGTGTTAAATGTGATGCCATATCTATTTGTTTTGTTCGAATAGACGGAGACGGCATCACATTTAACCGTCAGTTAAGACCAATCAATGGATGGTGAAACAGCCCCTTATAAAAAAAAGATTGTTCATTTTAATATCTTTTCTATTAAGTACAAAAAAAATATATCTAAAGAAATTCTAATTACAATGTATCTTGATATATTTGTCCTCAGAATCCATTTAGTATGGTAGCCTTTTCAATTGCATTATCTGGTATCGGATGGATGGCTGGCAAAGCTGCAACGATGATGGGTAATGATGCAGGGAAATCATTGCAACCTCCTGATGATTTGGGTAAGTATAGGCCAATTTCTTAATATTAGTGTGTTCTAATCCATTTTTACACTATATTAGTTATATATACATATAACCTTTGCTATATAATAATATTATGTAAACTGAACTAGCCTTTACCCGCGGCTTCGCTCGCGTAAACCATAACGGCGGTTTAAGACTAGCATTTTAGATCGATAAAAATTAGGTATTCAAATTTAGTTAAGTGATTAAGTTGAGATGGCGCGCGCGGCGCCTTGTAGTGCCAAGTGCCTTGAGCAGCCGCCCAGCCCTGCCCCTTAAAGCCCAACACACACAAACGACGGGTGCGGTCGGTAGCGGGCCCGCTACGGGCGTATTTACATGGCAGTATATGGACGACATCACACGGACCCCGTCGTCACAAACAGCGCGGGCCGAGCGGCAACGGGCGGTGTTTGTATCGCGCTGCCTTGGCACTTTCCGCCTCTTGTCAAAGGATATCGCGTTCGAGGTACATAAGTGAATTTGGCAGTTTATATCGAACTGCTGATACCGAAAATGTGGCGCACACGCTCTCTGTGTGTCTCTATTTTAACCCCCGACGCAAAAAGAGGGGTGTTATAAGTTTGACCGCTATGTGTGTCTGTCTGTGGCACCGTAGCTCTTAAACGGGTGGACCGATTTGAATGCGGTTTTTTTATTTGAAAGCAGGTTTTCTAGCGATGGTTCTTAGACATGTTTTATCAAAATCGGTTCAGCCGTTTCAAGATCATCAGCTCTTTTGTTCGCTGCGGTAGGAATCTTAGCATAATCAGCGGTAGGAATCTTAGCAGTTCGTGACAAAATTTGTCTTGATTTCCTTTTTTGTTTTTTTTTTTGTTTTGTAAAATGTCACGAATAAATTAACTTTACTTTCAAACATATTTGGGACCTAAAATTTGAAACACCCATGTATGCTATATAACTATGCAAGATTATGGAATTCTCGGCCTGATGCTGCAGCCAGGATATCCAGAACACTAGTAGGTACACTCTTGATAAAACCATAGCAGATATATCGTGTTTGGATTCGTTTTGATCAGTATTTGATTCTACATACAATGCAATGGTGGCAACAGGATGAGCTGATGCTGCAGCCAGGATATCCAGCACACTAGTACACTCTATAAAAAATAATAGCACATATGTCGTGTTTGGATTCGTTTTGATCAGTAATTGATTCTACATACAATGCAGTGGTGGCAACACGACGAGCTGATGCTGCAGCCAGGATATCCAGCACACTAGTACACTTAAAAAAATAATATAGGTATCAAAGTTTAATAAAACATGAAATAATAAAACTAAATAACGCTCCTTAATACTTTAAAAAATACTTACTACCTACATATGTACTTTAGTTTCCTGTTAACCTTAGCGGTCCCCCGACACCGACGACGCTTAGATAAAAAAAATATTACTAGGTACTTATACTAAATTAACTTAGGCTAATTTTGCGGGAAATCAGCATAGTCCCCGCGGGATAGGGATAAACGAATTCTTCGCAGATGAAGTCGCGGGCAACAGCTAGGTAGTGCATAATTATTTTTTACTTTTTAGTTGTCTTTTTTGGCGGCGTTTTTTTCGGGCGTTTTTCTATTTTTGTTGGCGTCGTTTTGTGTCGTTTTTTTTATTTCATGTTATTCAAACTTTGGTACCTATAATATAAATGTGTGTTGTAGTGATAGCATCACATGCTACTATTGGCGTAGGCAAGCAATTACGATTTTCGGCTGATTGGACGGATCTAGTTGGTATGATACCTATGGCGCGTAAAGCCACAGGATGTGCAAGCTCGAATCCCGTCTGGTGATTCGAAATTATTTTTCGTATAAATAAACACGTTTCACACGACTTGTCTGTCGCGAAGCTTTAAAAATCCCCTCGTCTATTTAATTTGTATAGCTTGATAATAACTATAAAACTAAAACTTTGTTTTTTCAGCTAATGAAGAAAAGGAAAAGGAAAAGAGGCTGCTACAGAAAAAAAGAAATATAGTAAAGCACAGGCACGACACAGATACAAGCAGGGCAAACTTTAGTCTTAAGTTTTGTTTTTAATTCTCCTTACATGTTTTCTAAATACCATTTTAGAAAGGTATGTACCATAATATTAGGAACCACGCAAGGGTTTTCAATGAGATCATAACAGGGCTGTAAAAATACACTTTATTGCATTGAAGATCTCCTTTCTTGGTCCTATTTTAACACTTAGGGTGAGGGCACCAATCATGGACATGTTAAAAACAGTAGTACCCAGTAATGGACAGCAGGCATTAAATGCCTTATTCTATTCATGAACTTTACTAGTTATGATCATTAGAACTGTATCTATATTCTTAAAATTTGAGTTAAGGAAATAGTACATTGTGTCTTAAGGGCGGTAAATAAGGAATTACGAACGAGAGTCTATTAGAAGCCCGAAGTCGAAGACTGAGGGCTTTAATGAGTCGATGTTCGTAATTCTAGTACCGCCCGTGCGACATACAATGTTTTTCATCACATTTGCAAGTAAAATTTTATATTTGTAAAAGAAAAAATATATAATTCTTCCAAATATTGGCGATACCTTAGGCTGTGCTCTTGGCAGCGCCGCCCTCAACCTCCCTCGGCATGCGCCGCAACGTGCGTGTGCATGTGGTGGTCCATGTAGTCCTGCAGCAGCGCGCGCAGCGCCATCAGTACGGGCACTGACTCATTTACCGACCTTGGGCTTCATGACAAGAAAATGTGTACGCGCAATGACTCATTTACCGACCACGGGTTTCATGACAAGCACATTAAGGTCGAGGGTTTTATTTGGGGGGTTGCAACTAAGGTAGCCTGCATGTTACGACACTGTTTACGAGCAAGTGTGATGAAATAGTAGATTATTGTCGTGGCCTGGAAGTAGGCAATTGCTGGCTGAGTATGAGTATTAAACGGACGAGCTTGCGAGTCCGTTTAACTAATACGAAGCCAGCAATTGCTATTCCAGCCGAGACTAATATAAAGCTTTTCTCAAAAATGGTGAATAATTCTGAAATAGAATAAACTTTTTCTCAAAATATATTATAAAATTTAATTTTATTCCAAAAAAATTCTTATGCTTTCCCGCCATTGTTCATTAAAAATAAACTGCAGGTGTATTTTTCCACCGAAAACACCACAAGCTATTTCAGACCCAATAGAAAAAGTCCGAAGTTCCAACAAAATATCTGATACCGGCCATTAGACTTGGCTGTATACGACTTGTGCCAACATTTCCATGGCCTTTTTAACTTAAAAAAAAAATGTGAATGATTGCAGGCGCGCTCATTCATTATTGTCGAGCTAGCGCGCCTGCAATCTTTTTAACTTTTTAATTTTTCGCTGACCATAAACTATGCACTTTACCTTCTGATATGTAAAGAATAATGTCAACTTTTACGGACATTTTTGAGAAAAATAACATTACTAGTTCCTATCCATGACTGGCCATCGCCCCAGTTAAATTTAGGATATTGGTCAGTATTATTGTAATGACAATAATATTAATCGTCTAATGTCTACCCCAGTTTCACCATCCATTGATTAAATTTATTTGACGTATAAATGTGATGCCGTCTCTGTTTGTTTTGTTCCAATATACATAAACGGCATCACATTTAATACAATAGGTGATGCAACAGCCCCTTAGTCTATAGGACTATCGGTTTGTAGACATAATTTCATTTTAACGCTTTCACCAATCCAGTGTGATTCGTCGTCTCGAAAGTGATAGCCGTAAGTGTAAGTGTATTCTTTTGAATTATCGGATGGGATCTGCAAGGCAGCGTTTCCACCAGAAATGTGCGAGGATATGTTGCGAGGAATGTGTTAGTCATGAATCAATAGAAACACTTCATTCACCTTTTCTCGCTCACCGTAGCTCCAGTGGAAGCAGGCCGGCAGAGTGGTAAATGAAGAGTTTCTATTGACTTATCTATATGGCAATCCGCATCCTCGCACATCTCTGGTGGAAATGCAGCCTTATATTAAGATTACGTGACACCATATACAACGTGTTACAAAGGAACCCGTTAAAATATAATAAATTATTAGTTAGAGTGAAAGATATTGTCAACTCTAGTATAATCCGTGAGCTCTTAGAAAAACCTTCGGGTTTCGGGGGAAATCGGAACGATTCGTTCGTTAGTAGAAAACGACAATTCGTCACTACTTTAAAAAAAACTCGTAGCTCAAAATAGACAATTTTTCTGAGTGAACTTTAAGACATTACATCAAGGTTCAATTTTGTTGACATATTGATTTTAGATACGAGATTTTTTCAAAGTAGGTTGTGACGAATTGTCTTTTCAAAGATCAATCACGCGAAGAGTGCACTCGTTGTGTTTTCATTGATTTATATAGAGCAGTTAAAACCACCACTTACTTATTTATTTAGTTTGCTATTTTTTAGAAATTGATTTCCATGGGGAGTCAACTTAAACAGCGTATTTCTGTAAATAGCCAATCAAATATACTCAGCTGCACAAACTTTGGCCCACTCTACATACAAAATTACCTATAACTGCATACATGTGAGGGCCAGATTTTTTGCCGCTCAGTATATTTTGTAAAGAAGCTGAAAGTTTCATTCAAGAAAATTGTTGATCGGGATTTCGAAAAGTACATGTGTACAGTCACCAGCATTAATATCTGCCACAGCGTAGCGTGCAAAAATATCTGACACGTCCTTCCGGCGCTAGAAATAATCGTATCAGATATTTATGCACGCTTGTTGTGTCAGATATTGGTGCTGGTGACTGTACATGTGTGTGTTAAGGCGGGGTGTTCTCTATTTAAATTAACGATGGAAGAATTCGAAAATGCTGATTTTGTTTTATTTGTATCATGACAAAAAGTCATATTGTATTAAAATTAGAAAAAGATAAAGAAGCGTAATATTATTTTGTAGGCTCAGACCTGAATATTATATCCGTTTTCCTAAAATGTATTTTTCGCAAAATGTTAGCTATTTAAAATTGCCTGTCTCCAAGAATGACAGTTTTTGTATAATGTTCGCTTTTCAGAAAGTGCTTATTCCCAAAATGTCTCCAATCATGGTCTTCAAATTTCATCTAAATCGGTTCAGCGGTTTAGCCGTGAAAGAGTAACAGACAGACTGAGTTACTTTCGCATTTATAGCATTAATTTTAGTAAAAATCTAAACTACGAAAATCCCTTAGTTCGGGTACGAAACCGGTTGAGAACGAAAATATTTTGTTCTAAAGCAGCGTTTCCACCACTATATGTGCGAGGAATATGTTTTTCATCAACCAATAGAAACGCTTAATTTTATCTTGAATGCCAGTAATTTTATATTAGGTATAGATATTTATGTTATCAAAGAGTAAGTATGCAAGCAATTAAACCTTTTACATTTAGAACATTGATTTGAAAATAAAGCAGACATTATGGGAAAACAAACATAACAAGACTATAGATAGCCTATTTAAAAAAGTGAACATAACGGGAAAGCAGAAATTATGGTAGGTACTTAATGGTAAATTATAGGAATGTAAACATTATGAATAGACGATTTCCTGAGATTGTACACATTTTAAATAGCAGAAATTTAGAGAAAGCTGAAAAAATAGATTCGAAATGCTAACATTGAGAAAACGCAGACGTTTTGTGAATTGTACATTTTAGGAAAACACAAATTTCAGGCCTGAGCCGCACTGATGGTTATTCTTTACATAACTTTTTACGGTAACTTTGAAAAGTTTTGCAAGTTTATAACAGAACAGAACCGCATATCACGATCGCGTGTCATCGTCAATACCCGAAGAATGCTTCTAAAATCCGAAGGTTTTTTTAAGAGCTCACGGAGTGTACCATCAGCCAAATAAGTGATCTACCAATTTTTAAACAAGTTCAAATGAATATGTCGCTAGAGTCGAACTTTCAAGATGACAAACACGTCTCTTGGCATTATTGTTTTATGACATGTAAACGGTTATCATCTTTAGGGTGGTAGACCACATATTTGGCTGATGGGATGGTACCTAAGCTGTTATGTCAAACAACCGGGGTAAGCATAGATTATTTAACAGAGGGTTAGTAGTACTAGGTATGGTCAAGGACTTTAATTCATGAGCCACCATGGAACTATTTCACAGTAAACGTCATAGTGACATCGCATTCATTAACAAGGAAAATCGTACTCGTGACTTTCCCTTGGAAAAGGTTCCTGGTGGCTCATGAATTCACGTCCTTGACCATACCTATTTAAGTCTGCGTTTTTATTTACTATAGTAAAAATGAACACAAACATTCTGCTTTAATTGTACAGAAATAGAGTTGGCATATTAATAAAAAATGTAACGAATTTTTTTGGCGGTGTACTCTTTGTAAGGGACCGTTTAACCCACTTTCCGGGCACTTAACACACATTTTAAAATTAAATCATATTAAGAATTCGATGTTTTAAAAAAATGGCGTTTTGAGATATTGCCTTATGTAATAATAAGCTAAAACGATATCAAGTTAATAAGGATCCTACTCGAATTATCACTAAAAGCCCTGGCACACTACCAGTTATCATAGGCAAAAAGCATCGGTTATTCTCACTCACCTTCGTATTGTGCTATACACCGTGTTTTTCTTGATTTCTGTTAACTTCGACAGATGGATTAGTTCATTGATAGAAACTACTTGGTAATTATCTTTTTAACAGTATGAGTTAGGCCAATTAGTCTTAGATCAATTGATTAACTTCATTTGACCTGTTGAATGATCCCTTAAAGTTAACGGAAATCTAAAGATAATAATGATGTGTTGTCAATTAACTATCAGTTTATTTTGGCTCTATTAAAAACTATTTGCCTATGGATCGTAAATGGCTTAAGTAGTCAACTATTGAGGCAACAAATCTGATCTGATCTGATCTGTTAAAAAAAATAAACATTAATTGGCGACTCTTAAGAGCGTTTATACCTGCTGAGCTGGCAACGTTGCATTTTTGTTAGTTTTTCTCGATTATTCCATAATTTTTTATGAAAATTAAAAATGTGGTCTGATAGAACTCTTCTTAATCATTAAGACTTAATATATAAGTTAATGTGTCTACTCCAATAATTATTCGTGATAGACTTTTATATTCTTTAAAAACGAACAAATGTTTATTAACTGTTTTTAAAGAAATTAAGTCTATCACGAATTGGAGTAGACCAGTGGTTCTTAACCGGTGGTTCCTGGAAGAACTCGAAGTAGTCCGCGAAGCCACCAACAACGAATTGGCAAAACGACGCGCACCCGACTGCTTTCTTGCGGTTTTCCTGCACTCTGCGCTTCAGGGGTGGGGTAACTAGAACGGGTGCGGGGCGGAGCGTGGCCATTCTGTACGTTAGTACTATTATATATTCTGTGGCGCCAGTTAAGTAGCGGTCGCAACCGTTCATGCATTAACAATTTTACTTTTACCGTATATTACCATCAAACAGTTGGTGGTCCATGGCAAGACAGAAATTTTGTCAAAATGGTCCCTCCTAACTAAGAGTTAAGAACCGCTGGAGTAGACACATCCATACCAATATTATAAATGCGAAAGTGTGTGTGTTTGTATGTATGTTTGTCTGTCTTCACGTCGAAACGGAGCGACGGATCGACGTGATTTTTGGCATAGAGATAGTTTATGGGCCAGAGAGTGACATAGGCTACTTTTTATCCCGAAAAAATGCACAGTTCCCGAGGGAACAGCGCGCGATAACCGAATTCTACGCGGGCGAAGCCGCGGGCAAAAGCTAGTTAACTTATATATTAAGAAGAGTTCTATCAGACCACATTTTTAATTTTCATTCAATTTTTATGGAATAATCGAGAAAAACTAACAAAAATGCAACGTTGCCAGCTCAGCAGGTATAAACGCTCTTAAGTGGTCTAGTGACATTCCCAACTCTAAAACTATCTTATGTATGTATAGCTGACCACTTAATTATAATTTTTACCCGTTATATATCGCATGGAAAAGTTTGAAATCTATTGTTAACTATAATTAAGTACTTAATGCAGTTAAGTACTCCTGGTTTGGGTTTTTTTAAATAGAATAATAGGATTGTGATTTCGTTTATATGAATAGTTAGTTTTGAGTTTGCAATTTACATTTGACCAGTTCCTTTTGAAAACTAAAATATAATATTAATGGCTACTGATTACTAATACGAAAAGTGGAAAACATTGAAATTCGAATTTTTTTAAATTATTGTATGGAGATGTAATTTATATGTAAGAGATATGTAATGACCTTCTTGTGGCTCAACTCCATACAAAATTTTTTTTTTTTACTTATCGAATTTCAATGTTTTGTCCACTTGTATCAGTAATAATTTTAATAATTGTACGGATTTTTAGCATCCTGTATAAAATATAATATCTGAGACAGGTCCGATTTTTTTTGTTTTTTTACGACGTTTTTGAATACTTGAATTAGACCTTCAGTTTGCAAGTCTGCTAAAGGATCACGCTGATAGACTATTGCTACCTTTAATGACAACATGCATTTGAGATGTTAACTTATCCGAGCAGCATGAAAAGATGGACATTTTGATTTACCCTTGTATCTACTTTTTATTACATTTAAAACTGATATTTATTTTTACTTAAATTTAGTAATTCTACTTAATCTCAGTTACTTCGAGCTGACGTAATCAATGGTATACTGTTTGAATTTTAGCAACATGCAGTATACTTAATCACCGAATACCGTTTGAAACAACCTATTAGTTTATGAAAGTTGATTGTTTTATAAATTAAGTTTATCATTCCTTTGATTTTAAGGTGCGTCGTCTTCCATACAAACTTTGGTACATCAATATTTCTTCCACAGACGTTATTTCGACGCGATTTTTTGAGGATAGTTAGTTATGGGCATATTGTTGTCGCAAATCACAAAATGGAGAGGATCTATAATACCTAAATTTCAGTATGATGCAGTAAATTTTGATCCATTTTACTGTGGTGTGAGTAGCTAATGTCAAATATAATCTGTTGTAAAAAGGTATTGACTATTTCGGGCGGTCACGTGACCACCTAGTTTGGCTCAGTGGTACCAATTCTTAGAAGTATGTAGTAAGAGAAGGAGTTCGAAACTCGATGACGCATAATGATTCTTTTTCTTTTTTTTTTACTTTTTTATGTTTATTTACAAAGAATAAGTAATAGCATTTCGATAAAGTGCAATTAACCATGAAATTCAGTATTTTTAAGTCAGGGCAAACCAAAGAAAGTAATGTTTTTTCTTGAGGTCATCAATCTACTCTTTTTATCAAATAGCTGGCAAACTAGCATGCGGGTCACCTAATGGTAAGTGATCACCGCCGCCCTTGGTCACCTACAGCATTATTAGGACTGCGGGTGCGTTGCCGGCCTAAAAGGGAGGAGGGGGGGGCTAAATTGGGCGGTATGGGGGCAGGATAAAAGGGGGGAGGGGAGTTGGGCAAAGGTACTATTTCACGCCGGTATTCAGATGGAGGTTGGTACTACTCCGGTCAAGCCGGCCCATTTGTACTGCAGTCAGCAAGTGGTTACAGTAAGGCTCTACCACATGAAAACTTGCTTGAACAACTAGATGCCTTCAAGAATGTTCTATGATGATGATGATGAATTCCTGTAGTCCCTCAGCAGGGACATAGGGCTCGCAGTAGGGACTTCCATGCGTCACGGTCCTGTGCTGTGGCTTCTAGGTCTCGCCAATGGTACCCAATTAGGGAGATCTCCTTCTCAACCGACCGTCTCCAGGTGATTCGGGGTCGGCCTGGCCTCCTACTACCAGCAGCTTGCCACTCCAGCGCTTGCTTGGCGAGATGAGCATCGGGTCTCCGCAACACGCGCCACTTCCTCAATAGGATCTCCTTATCAATTGGCTTCTGGCTCGTCAACTCCCACAGTCCAGTGTTTGTAATGGTTCGTGGCCAATAAACTCCTAATATGCGACGCAAACACTTGTTCACAAAAACCTGGAGTTTACTGGTGATTGCTTTCTTGACGAGCCAGGTCTCACACCCGTACAGGAGAACCGATTTGACATTTGAGTTGAAAACTCTGATTTTTGTGCGCCGTGTTATTACGTGGGACGTCCAGACCGGTTTGAGTTGTGCATATGCGGCACGAGCCCTGTTTATGCGCGCTTCGACATCTGCATCGGTTCCACCATTTGGGTCAACAACACAAGAATGTTCTATACTTATTATTAATTAATAAAAAGCTTGTAAAATAATGGCGTATCGCAACAAAAGCGTAGTGTAATTTGTTTGTTACAATTTCACTTAGCGGGTCAAAATTTGAATGGTTTGGCTGTATGTAAGTAAAAACCGGGTGTTAGGATAAAATACCTAGCCTAGCGTTATTTACTTTCATTGGCAGTCCTGAACTTAGATAAACTTTCATAGTTCTCGGGCAAAATATCACACGTGTTGTAAAATGTAACTAAATATTTTGCATACATTTTGCGTAGACGCTAGCGCCATGCCGCGGTCATATAAGTAATATATTTTTTGGAATTCCTTGGTACCCTATCACAAAAAAACCGGCCAAATGCGAGTCATTTGGTGTATGGGAGCCCCCTTTAAATAATTATTTTATTCTGTTTTTAGTATTTGTAATACATAATCTGTGAAAATTTCAAGTGTCTGACTATTACGACTCAAGAGATAGAGCCCTGTAACAGTCGGAACCCTGCACTGCTTTCGTGAGGAAATCTGCACAAACCTGCGAAGCAATTCAATGGTGCGTGTTTTTTTTTTATACGACTGGATGGCAAACGAGCAAGTGGGTCTCCTGATGGTAAGAGATCACCACCGCCCATAAACATCTGCAAACCAGGGGAATTGCAGATGCGTTGCCAACCTAGAGGCCTAAGATGGGATACCTCAAGTGCCAGTAATTTCACCGGCTGTCTTACTCTCCACGCCGAAACACAACAGTGCAAGCACTGCTGCTTCACGGCAGGATTAGCGAGCAAGATGGTGGTAGCAATCCGGGCGGACCTTGCACAAGGTCCTACCACCTGCAAAAGCGTGTGAAGTGAAATTCCCAATCCGCACTGGGCCCGCGTGGGAACTATGGCCCAAGCCCTCTTGTTCTGAGAGGAGGCTGGGATGGAACAGACCGACGGACAGACAGACAGACAGCGGACTCTCACTAATAGGGTTCCGTTGGCACGTTCCCTAAAAAAATTGTACTAAAAAAGAAAAAAAATCGCTAAAAAAGACACTAACAACGAAAGCATTAGGTTATATCGGTTGTAATATTAGTCTAGCAATCATAACAAAATAGGCTGAATGAAAGAGGTTTGAAAGAAACTTAGAATGAAGTACTGGCTGGTTAGATAATTAAAAATATAATGTCATGGAAATGTCATCCAGACTATCACCACTAGTCACATTTATTTGTATGTCAGTAATTTTTAAATTTATTGTCGTCTTCAGTTCAATAATTTTAATGTAGAAGAACCGCGCTGTCTCATATTTCGTTTCCTAGATTTTTTTTACCGTACAACGGTAAAACCTACAACACAATGGCAAAATTGACCTCCAATGGACAGAGCCACAGTTTTCCAAAAAACAAACAAGTTTATTGTCTGGAGGAAGGAAATATCTAAGGCGCTAAAAGGACTACAATATAATCCTTACAGCATAGGATATGCTGTGAAATCTGACACAGGTATAGTCGCAACACATTTTTTAATACTATAAAATTGAGTGTTTTTTTACTAAAAGTGTACCTACGCTTTGTAAGATTTTTATAATACCGGTAAACCATGATCATAGCAATTAATATTATAGGTATAGGATTTTCGGATGAAGTGTGTATTTTTTTATAACAAGCTTTTTACAAGCTTTTATTTAGTTTCACCTGTCCCGTTGTCTGTCTATCTGTCTGTCTGTCTGTAGTCAAATCTTGCAAGTATAATTTGACCAACTTCCAGTAGTCAGATTGACTTGAAATTTGGAATGATTATGTAATTTGCGTGACAATACAATAATCTGGTAGTGACATCCTGGTAGTCCGGCTAGCATCGTCTCCGCAGGTCGGAACTCTTCAACAGTTAATGGCATCGACTTGAAATTTAGTACCTATAAAATATATAATCCTAATAATAAATAAATTTGAAAGTTTGTAAGTGAGTGAGTTTGTGAGTGAGTGAGTTTGTGAGTGAGTATGTTTGTTACTTCTTCACGCTGAAACGGCTACGCAGATTTGGATGAAATTTGGTAAAAAAATAGTTTATAACCTGGATAAAAACAACTTGGATATTGAATACTTTTTATCCTGATATTCCCACGGGATAGGAATAAAATCTCGAATTAATAACCGCTAGGCTTAGAGACATGAAATTTGGTATGTACATAGCTGGACATTTGGAATAACACATAGGCTCCTTTTATCCTGATATTCTTACGGGATAGGGATAAAATCTCGAAATAACAACCGCTAGGCTTAGAGTCATGAAATTTGGTATGTAGGTAGTTGAACGTCTGGAATAAAACATAGGTGACTTTTTGACCCGATATTCCCACGGGATACCTAGGGATAAAATCTTGAAATAACAACCGCTGGGCTTTGAGCCATGAAATTTAGTATGTAGGTAGCTGGACCTCTGGAATAACACATAGGCTACTTTTTATTCCGATATTCCCAGGGGATAGGGATAAAACCTCGAAATAACAACCACTGGGCTTAGAGCTATGAAATTCGGTATGTAGGTAGCTGGACCTCTGGAATAACACATAGGCTACTTTTTATTCCGATATTCCCACGGGATAGGGATAAAATCTCGAAATAACAACCGCTGGGCTTAGAGGCATGAAATTTGGTATGTAGGTAGCCGGACGTCTGGAATAACACATACGCTACTTCTTATCCCGATATTTTCACGGGATAGTTTTGTAACTAAGGGACCCCATACATCCGTGTATTATTGTTATTATTATTTTGTATTTTTTTCTTTAATTGTATACTTACGTAGTTTTTAAGTATTTTATTTGTACTTATTTTATTTTGAAAAAATGACTTTCTGCCAAGCTTCTTGCGGCGCATTCTTCTTGGCAATGGTGGTCTTTCCGAAAGTGCTGGTATTTAAAAAAATTACGTGTAAAAGTGCTCATTGCGGCCTATTTACGGAATAAATGATATGAATTTGAATTTGGATAGGGAAATTTTTTGAAATTTTAGCACTGGGTTTAGAGTCTTGAATTTTGTACAGTTATTCACAACACAACCTCAATGAAGACCACGATATAAATTTTGGAAATTTCCAGGGGAATTTTGGAAATCCCGAAAATTTCAATTGCAACTACCAGACCGAATAGTTTACGCGTGCGAAGCCGCGGGTAAAAACTAGTAATACAATAATCTGGTAATGAAATTATATTGGCCCGGTCACAGTTGCTCCGCATGATGTAACTCTTCAACATTTAGTGGTATCGACTTGAAACGTGATACGGAGACGTACCTAGTTTGGATGACAATGTAAGTAGGTTCAGTCAACGAAACAAAATGTGCAGTCAGCAAACAAAATACAGAAACTTATTATATTTTGTATACCTATTGGTATTGATTCCAGCCAGTAGCTAGTTATAGGTGGTGCGCTGTCTGTCATCGAATCACACACACACACACACACATTCAGTCAGTATTTTTCATTTATTCTTTCGCAAGCTTTATTTAACTTGCAATGTATGTATGTATAATATGTGTATGTATGTGCGGTTCAAACCTTGCAAGTTGAATTTGACCCACTTTCAGTAGGATAGACTTGAAAGTCGGCATACTTACTTAGTAAATTAATCTTGTGACAGTACAATTATTTGGTAGTGTCACCCGAGTGGTCCAGCCACCAGCCTGACGTCTCGATCGTCAGGACGGAACTCCTCAACGGTAAATGGCATCGACTTGAAATTTGGTACAAAAATGTACTAATTTTGATGTCAATGCAAGTACAGTCAACAAAAACTTCAGTCAGCAAAAATCTTTTATTAAAAAGTACAATACAATAAATGATGATGATAACGATGATAATGATGATGATCATGATGATGTGATAATGATGATGATGACGACAACTACAACGATGATGATGATGATGAGATGAAGATGGTCACGACGATGATGATTTTCTTTTATTCGAATGGATGGCAAACGAGCAAGTGGGTCTCTTGATGGTAAGACTCAGTAAGAGATCACCACCGCTCATAAACATCTGCAACACCAGGGGTATTGCAGATGATGGTGATGATGTGATGTTTATGATGATGTGATGTTTATGATGACGATGATGATGATGATGAGTCGCGGGCAACAGCTTGTTATTTGATAAGAGCGTTTTATACCTGCATAACAACAAAGCCGAAAGAAATTTTTAGCAGTCTGTTATGTCTATGTTTTGCGTAGGTACCTACCTATATGTATCACAACAACGCTGCTTGATTGATTTCAAGGAAAAGGGACGCAATTTGACATGTAAATGACACGAATTCACAGGGACTCTTCAACGTGATTGTGATTGTGACAAAGTGTATAATTTGAGTTCAGATAGAGATAACTAGTGTATGTAAACCGACTTAGTAGTCATTTCTAATTTAAAAAACTAATTTCAGGAATTAGACTAATTTTTACTAAAAATCAACTAATTGGACTCCAGTGGATCACTGAGAAGGTAAGACCTGCTTTACTTCTTTTTGCCACACATAAGTAATTTCACATTATCATCACAATACAAGTAATAGGCAGTAGATCGACTATATATACTAGCCACAGATACTAGCGCTCGAATTTTTCATGTGATTAAATTCAACAACAAGTCGTTTCGAACTTGCCGCAATAGACGCATTTTTTTTGTATGACCAACTTATAATTTAACTAATAAATAAATAATCATAAAATTAACATATGTTTTATCCCTACCCCTAAAACTAAACACATACAATAAAAATATACACACGTCTGTTTCACTTTTGTAGACGCCAACCATAGCGCTCCGCCCAGCTGTAGTATAAATTTCAAGAATTTATTTATTTTTATTTTATTTTTATTTTTTATTCGACTGGATGGCAAAGGAGCAAGTGGGTCTCCTGATGGTAAGAATACGGCTAAGTCAAAATACTTCCTATTGCTTGTATTGTGTTATCATCATTCCAACCTATAATCCCACTGTTAGCACAGGCTTTCACTTCGAGTAGTATACTGGGGCTGATAGTTTCTGTTGTTATATTTGGTGGAAAGAGCTGGAAGAGTATTAAATAAATGATTTGTAAGATATGAGTTAGCAAAAAGATGTTCATTGACAAAGATGTTTATTTCGAGTAACAATACATAAAGAAAAAATATAACTATATAAACAAGTCTGCACAACAGACGTTAGGTACTTACTATCTACAACAGTTACAACGGAGGATTAGTGCAGATTGGGAACAGCAATTGAATATTTAAAAAAAAAACTAGAGATGCGAGACTGGATTCGAAACCATGATCCTTCTTGAATGGCCATTTAGTAGGTCGAACAACTCTGTTACCACGTACCTTTTTACCCTAACTGAAGCGAAGGTTATGTTTTGAATCTGTGTGTATATATATTTAAGTATGTACGTATGTTCCTATGTTCGCTCGTAACTACTAAACGGTTTATTCAATTGTGACAAGTGATACGTTATTAGATTTGTCTTATTAGTGTGAGGGTCACTTATTGGGTAAATAAAATTCTTATGAAGTCAAAGTTAATTTTGTTGAGTTTTAATAATCTGATCTAATGTTGATGCACCACCTGCTGTAAACTACGTAGTCCTAATATTATTATATTTGGCTCTCTATTGCCTAATATAAACTCCAGACTCCAGCACTGCGGTGTGGAATGTCAATTTTGGATCTATATTGGATAACAACTTATGTCATAATGATCTTTTGCCATAATAACGTTTGCCATAATGTAAATATAGTTTTTTCCTAATATTGAATATCCTAATGCTTATTTGCACTAATTTCGTAAGTACTAATTATCATATTATGTCCTAATAGTCACATGTCCTAATATTGGTTGAAATAATCATTTTTGTAATAAACTGGTTTGGAAACTTCACACACCGTTGAATCATCCCACTTCCCACTAATATAATAAATGCGAAAGTTTGTAAGGCTGTTTGTTTGTTTGTTATCCCATCACTTCAAAACCGCTGAACCAATTTAGATAAAATTCGGTACATAGATAGTTTGGAGTCCCGGGAAATTGCATATAATAGTAGTAAATAATAATACACTAAAAAAGGGCCACTTTTTATGAATAATTAAAAAAAAACTTTTCTGACTGCTGTTCGTTTTTGTAGGGGTCGCAGTTCTAACCTAAGTTAACTTTTCTGGCTGCGGTTCATTCTGTAGGAGTCGCAGTTCTAACCTAACCTAACTTACTTTTCTGGTACCGGTTCGTCACTGTTGGGAACTCGGTTCTAACCTAATCTACTTTTCTGGCTCGCAAGTCGCTGTTTGCCTACAAGAGCTCTGTTATGGCATTTAATATTATGGATTTTAATATTATTACTCGTAAGTTTTTATGTCTTACTATATTAGTACAAAACATATTAGGGATGTAGAGTATTAGGACATTTAATATTATGGCTTATGATTTTTAGGGCATAAGATCATTATGGCAAAAGTATGATATAATGTCAAAAGTGTTTATGGCAAAAGTGTTATGGCATTTGAGTTTAGGACAAACGATATTATGGATTACGAAGGAGACCCGTCTATTATATATCCAGTCGAGTAAGCTACCCGTCAGTCTGTCAGTCATACAGTAGGTAACTTACTTTTATTAATAATTTATAAACCTCAACCAGTTTAGTGAAATTACAAAATCAGATAAAAGGTCAACTCGATTTAGTGATTCGGTACCCAAAACCCTATTACTAAGACTTCGTTGGCCGTCCGTCCGTCCGTCCGGCTGTCACCAGGCTGTATCTCAAGAACCGTGATAGTTAGACAGTTGAAATATTCAAAGATTATGTGGCCTCTATAACAACAAATACTAAACACACAATAAAATAAATATTTAATCGTGATTTTTTTTGCCTTTTTTTGCTAATGTCTAATGAATATTGTACAGATGGTGCGGGGAACCCTTTGTGCGCGAATCAAACTCGCCGTCGGTCGGTTTCATTTCACTACATTTGTTTAGCAATTGGATAAAATCCCTGTTACGCGTCAGTGACAACGAAACGAGCTCGCAAAGTCAACTCTATGATCTCTCTCTCTCTCTCTCTCTCTCTCTCTATGATAAAAGTCTCAATAAAAAAAAACTCCAAGCGAAGGTCGAGGCCGGGCTGCCGCCTCACTCGCCGCCCTTGCCCTTCAACCTGACCACACCTGACCCAACAGAGTCGCATCCGCTCCACATACATCGATCTCGCTCGCTTCGCTCGCTCGATCCGCGGCAGTGAAGGTGTTTTTTTGGCGGAGTGTGTAGGTTTTTGATCAAATGACTGTTTTTTTCTTGACCGGTTTATTAAGAATTATCTCCTAAATGTATGGATTATTTAAGATAAACTTAAAATTATAAATGTGTTTTATTTTGTTCCTTCGTTTGTCTTTCCTTTTACTGTTTTTGCTCACTAAATATATTTAACTTTTCAGATTCATAATGGACTTCAAATTATTTTCTGAGGCAATTACGTAATACATAACAAAGTACAAAGCTAATAGTATTAGCGATTTTGTATTGAAATTCACTAATACTCTTAGCTTGTCCTTTACCTATTATGCAATTGGGCCATGTCATGGAGCCGAAGATTCACAGTTACTCTTGCTACATAAGTACTAAATACCTTTACAGATTGATTCAAACCACCGTTCTTATTTCAAATAATGACAATCATCGAAAACAGTACCATATTGTCAAATAATATATACGTCTCTTTCAGTTTGGGCGTGACGTCAGATGTGTCAATTGTTCGTTGCCCATATTATGATTTGATTATTTATGACTTTCAATGTTTTTTGATTTTACAAGGTCTTGCGGATTAAATTGAGGAATATATAGGTTGTCACAAAAATATCCGTATAACCACTAAAGACAACATGTAGGTATCAAATCGTGAATATAATTATTTTTTTTCTTTTTAAGAAATCTATTAAATTGTTATAAGTAAAATAAATGATACAACTTTTACCAAGAATAGACTTACGACTGATTATGATGAAGCATACCTAGACACTTGGTAAAAACTATAATCTATAAAATGTCTGCACTATGAAGATATTATACACCGTGTTATTTTTGATTGTTAACTTTGAGGGGGCACTGTAGTCAAACGAAGTTAATTTCTCCAAGACACTAGTAGCCTAACTCTTACTGTGTAAAAGATAGTTAAAAATTAAGTTAATTAATTATTAGCTGTAAAACCCACGATCGAGCGACGGCATCCACACTGCGGCAGACAATAGACATTATTTTTCAAAGACTTAATTTCTTTAGGGGATTGCAGTTTTTCTCACTCACTTCTCAATCTTAATTAGGTATATGATATAGGAATTATAAATGACAAAAGTAGAACAGCCATCTCAACTACTTTGTTTTTTTTTTACTGCTGCTAAGAACTACGCTAAGTATACAAGATCTATTTTGGATGCTGCCTCTACTTTATGTGAGGTAGGTAAGGGTAATTGTGAGACGTTGTAAAATAGTCTCCCTATTATTAAAAATGTTATAATTATCTTTGTTTTATTCTTTCATGCTCAAAATATCGTTTACGTGATTTGCATACTTCTATTTCGTGATATATTCGCACTGACGCCACAACACATAGCGGAGCTGTCTAAACATTTAAAAAATATCGGAACACGCATTTACGTAATGCACAATAAATATATAATCATGTTCAGATATTTTTCAGCACCTAGACAGCTTCCACGCTTATGGTGGTGACTGTACAGTAAGTACTACATAATATATTTTTGTACCTATAGGTGAACTGAAATATTTACTTTGCTCATCCGCGACCTTTATAATAATATCTTTATATCTTTTACTATTTCTAACATCTATGGTGAACGTTTGTGTTGCTCTAAAGATGAGATCTGGTCGAATTCGAAACGCATCAGTGTAGTGTGGTGGTGGTGATAGATGTGTTTGTATGATTTGTGCGTATTCCGACAGTGTGCAGGTGGAGGAACTGTATGAACACACATTTCATGCATAAACGTAGCTATTATAAAGTCACGGGTGAGCGAAGCAATTGATTCAGTTCATTGATATTATGAACCTCCGCAAAGTATAGGATTGCCGTTGGGGCCGAAAAGTACTCGAGTGGAGACCGCGGATCGGCAAGCGCAGCGTAGGACGTCCACCAACGAGATGGACGGATGATTTGGTAAAAGCCGTGGGTCCACGGTGGGGGCCGCTGCCAACCGAAGCAACTGGAGGTTATGATTGGAGCCCTCTGTCCAACAGTGATCGTCCTACTGCTGAGATGATCATGATGATGATGATGATTGTCATAACGTCTTCTCACTAAATTGACCACTTCTCACTGTGACCAGAGACCAATTCGAACAATGAACCACTTTCTAAATTGTCAATTTCTTATAATGACAGTGTACCAAGTTTACAATTTCTTTAGACCAATGTCATGTCATTGATCGGTTGACATTGGTTACATACTCTGAGAATATAAATCCTATTTCAGGTTCATCTCTATCTGTTCATAATTTTATTCCGCATATTGCTAAATTTTACATTTCAGAATACTTTTGCGTTATACTGATAGGCTGCATGACCTATTGCTTCTTAGACCACCTGTGTTTTAGTTTTTTTAGACTAAATGATACTATTCCATACATCTGGTTTTCAGTAGGAAAATCAGTACATATAGGTATTCATGCTCCTACTAGTAGGAGAATTAGTATAATATTGTGTTCGTGCTCCTACCAGTAGGAGACTGTAGTAGGAGCACGACTTTGCATCTGTTTCGAGCAATCCAAGCTATACCAGATAGAGGGCGCTCGTGCCTAAAATACCATGCGCCACATTACAAAATCGAAGATTACACAAGAAAGTGTTTTTTTTTTGTGGAATGTCTTATTTTGGGCATCTGGTATAGTGGGAATTTTAATGAATAAGTAATGTAGTATTTTGAAAAATGTGATATTTTAGGCACGAGCGAGGGAAAATCGCTGCGTGGCTATAGCTACCGTCCTGCACAAAGGGAAAAATCCCTCCCGACCCGTGGTCCAACTGCTATCTGGTTGCACCACGGGAACCTAAACTTACCCAGGATGGTTCAATTCTCAGACTACTTTTTTTTCTGCAACTTATTGCTGCGACCCGTGGTACAACTGAAGGGCTATTGTCCAACGGGCATATGAACAATTGCTATGTTGAACCATTTGCACCATGGGGATGTAAAATTACCTTGGGTCATGTGTATCAGAATAGGTACTATCATTACTGCATTTTTATAAAATTAAAAGTCTCATGAAACCCAACAACTATGTAGTTTATTCTGAATACAGTGAAACCAACAGTCCGAACCCCGATTCCACAGAGTTCAAGTGGTAGTTCAACTAGTTAAACTAATTGGACCCACCCAGTAGGACCATGGATAAACATACTTTCCAGAATTGGACTACTGATTTTGCTTCTCCGTGGTGCAACCGGTTGACGATGAGTAAACTTGCTTCCCCGTGGTGCAACCAGTTGGACATAGTAGTTGGACCACGGGTCGGGAGGAAAAAAAAGTTCATAAGATTAGTTCCTAAACCGCAATCGGTTCGCATCAAGAAGGAATTTTGCTCATACGCGTGTAGGGTGAGCACTGAAAGACTCCGGTCGTCGTCAAGCAGCTAATCATCAATTGAGTAAATAGGTAAGTATCTCTTGTAAGTATAAATATATTCAGATGTAATCTCGGTATTTCTTGCAATTTGTGGGAATTCTTGAACGAATTTCTACCACTTGGTTGAAATACTGGGCATACCGTTCAAAACGAGATCCGATTTGCTTTGGAGTCAGAATGTTCTTTATTTATCGTAGAAACATGTAGATGCCTACATGTAGCCTGTATTCTCATTATTCATACTAAATACAAATAAATATATAGGAAGTAAAGTTCTGAATTTACCGTCGAAAACTCCAAAACAAATTCCTTCGGATCTAACAAAAAATGTACTTGGAATGATTCAAGCGTAATCTAATCGCTAATATAACGCAAGCGTAATACTTGCAACATTTTTATAGTATTAACTTGCATCCAGCAGCAACACGCTTGAACGCATTCAGGTCTTCCTCGAGCAGCTAGCACAATAAAGCTCTACACCTGGAAATTCACAACTATATCTAAGAATTTTTATTATCTGGCACACCCACGACACAAAACGACAATTGAAAACATGGAGACTGTACTAGCTCCCCAGAGGTCCTCGCTTACTACCGTACGATGCCCACCAGCACCGTCGTAAAGCGTTAGGTCTGCCCTTTTAAGGACACAGCAGTACCTGTCTTGAAAAATTACACGGAAATTCTAAAGCTTATAAGGAAAAAGACCCTCTAGATATATATAAACAACCAGACCACGATAATGATGATGGTGATGATGATGATAGTATTATCCACGTATAAATAAAGATTCAAAATATGAAACGTCGTTTCCAGCAGGATTCTACATACCGATAGCTTCAACGAGGCTGTTTCCTTTCCAGCCTACTATGTACCACTACACATGAACTGTTTTACGCATCAGGGTAGTTGACACACTTATACAGCATTACGGCCTTCCGTTCTTCAGCTTTCCAAAATGACCATTTCTGTACCTCGGTATACATACAATACAAAGAATTATCGCAACCTTCAACTCAAAAGATAACTGCAATCAAGACTGGTAGGTAGAATAAAACACGGAAAGATTTCGTCTCCAATATTCGAAGAAATAGGAGTAACACTCGCATGTAATGCATGATTATCAAAGTATGTATGTCACAAGAGCATCATATGTGGTTACCAACTTGAGCACAATATCATACTCGACAATCTCCAAGTCCAAAGCCAAAAATCACATAAGATTAGATTCCTGGGACTCTAACACGATTCATCTAATTCTATATCGTCGCATATGAAACACTCATATTATCTAGATATTTGAACATTTTAAGGGCAAAAGTACAGTTGATACAAATATTCGTGACCCGAAAAAAAATATATGAATATTTTGTAGTAGCTTACGCCGAAAGCCTTCCGAAAGCCTAGAAAAGTGATGCAATAATTTTTCACTAGTTGGCGCTGTCTATTTGCATGTGTGCGTGAGCTCCTAGTGTCCGTATAAGGCTGTACCTGACACCTAAATTTGAGCCCTGAAATCTCAGAATTGGCACACTATTTCCGTTCGACTGTAGTCTCAAAAAATCGGCAATTCTAAATTGTTTTCGCAAATAATAAACTCAACTATTAGTATTCTACGGATATTCTAAAAATTACAAAAAAACATCACGAAAATTCGACAGTCTGATTTTTAACGCCATCTGACGAGACTTTTACCATGAGCTAACGTGAGCAGCCGCCTTAA
>NW_027413063.1:0-22929 GCF_025370935.1 Choristoneura fumiferana
CTAACCCGATACTTGTTATTGTCATTAATGTACAATAAACAACTAGACTCCCAAACGCTTAACAAAAGTTCCTCTAAAAACGTCCGAGCGGCGTTGTGTATACGTAGACATCTATTATTACCGACAACAGTAACAACATTCATTGAAATTAACACCTATTTCGTAGCAGTAATGTTTAATGTAATTTGTAAACGATCGTTAGAAGTAGTGACATGACGTCACGTGCTGGAAACAGAGTAAAGAATTTCTCGTTGAAAAAAAACAAGAAATGATTAAATAAAAAATAGTCTTTATTTTTTACACAACTTCAAAAAAAGGAGGAGGTTCTATGTTCCAATGTTTGTATTTTTTTATGTATGTTCACCGATTACTCAGTCAATTGTGGACTAATTTCAAAATTCTTTTTTATTTGAAAGAGTATTCTTTTGAGGTCGTCCCATTGTAACTAAGTCAAGATCTGATGATGGAATCCTAGGGAAATCGAGGGCAACCTCAAATTTTATAGGGCACACCTATGGCGATTTTGGCATTTTAGCTTTAAATATCGACCCATTCAGTGTGAAATGTAGTCAGTCAGTCAAAATATCTTTATTAAATTCAGGCTGTAACATGCACTTATGAATGTCAAAAAAGTCTACCACCGGTTCGAAAAACCTACAAAAAGTAAAAGCCAAAACTCCATTTTTCAGAAGCAAATAAAAAATGGTGACATCTATTTTTTGCATCTTCTTTTGAAATATAGTTATAATGACCACTAAAGCTCATTATTCTTAGGTTTCGAGTACTTTATTACAGAGAAACCCAAAATAACGTAGATTCAATAGTTCCAGAGATAGCATGGCTTTTACTACCAAAAAAAATCATGCAACTGGGTTTGACGACATTTTTTTCAAGCTTTGCATCGTTTACTGATGCAAAAGTTTGTTGTGAAAGGAACAACATTGGTTTTGTCGTAGGTAATTTTGTATTAAAGACAAATGAAATTAAAGAAAGTGTAATTAAGTGTAGTAAATGCAGTAAACATTTTAGAAAAAAACATGTAATTTAAAAGTCTTTCATTATTTATCCAGTATTAATGTACATTTTAATAACAAAATAAAAGAATATCAAATTAAAATCAGCATAAACTTTAAACCATGCACAGGATATGCAGTTTAATCGAACTTGACTCGAAAGCTTTTATGATTCTCTGTATTACTTTAAAATAAACCAGTTGCTATTGAAAAAAAAGGTGTTGTACTCGTATGTTAGTCATTAAGCAAGAAGAAAATAACAGTGTGAAAAACGCTCAGTTTTTGATTGTGTATCTATATAATTAGTCTTTTAGAGGAAAAACTTAATAATTAAGTTTTTTATCCATATTTACTAAAGATCTAGCTACATTACTATAATAGACATAACGTAAACTTTGATAAAACTACAAAACAAATAATAACCATCCATAAATAGTACAACATTTTATCGGTGAGCTTCGTCAAAATGTTGCAATCTACCTTTTACAGATAATTCTGTTTTAAAGTTTCTGGAGCCAAAATGGCAAAAACGGAACCCTTATAGTTTCGCCATGTCTGTCTGTCTGTCTGTCTTTCCGTCCGTCCGCGGCTTTGCTCAGGGAGTATCAATGCTAGAAAGCTGTATTTTTGCACGGATATATGTGTGTCTACACAACATGCCGACAAAATGGTACAATTAAAAATTAAAAAAAAAATTTTTTATGTTACCTCCCATTGAAGAAAAGTGGGGGGATTTTTTTTTTCTCATCCAATCCTATTGTGTAGTGTAGGGTATTGTTGGATAGTTCTTTTAAAACCATTAAGGGTTTGCTAAGACGATTTTTCGATTCAGCGAAATGTTTGCGAAATATTCAACTTTAAAGCGCAAATTTTCATTAAAATCGAGCGTAACCCTCTAAAATCCTCAAGCCGGTGGGTGGAAAAATTTGAAAAAAAAAGGATGGTAGTAAGAATATCAAACTTTTAAGGAAAACTATAACGGCTAAGTTTGCTTGAGAATTATTAGTAGCTTAATTGTGATCACGACGCACGAGCCGAGCGAGCGAAGTGAGCGTGCCGCGGCAGCGGCCGGCGAAGTGCCAGAACCGATATGGCGGCGTTTCATGATATGCCTAGGAATTTCATGATCTGCCTAAACTGGCCAAATCATGAAATGGCGGCGCTTCATGATATGCCTAGGAATTTCATGATCTGCCTAAACGTCACTAGGCAAATCGCTAAACGGTGAGTTTTGAACGATATGGCGGATGTCCCTTAGCCAATTCATGAAATGGCGGCATTTCACGATATGCCTAGGAATTTCGTGACCTGGCGGATTTTACGATCGGTCGCCGACATATCGAAGTGTAATTAAACGAAATTGCATTTTTGGACATGCATCCTTTTGAATTAGGATGGTAGTGTTCTGATAATTTAATAAACTTTATTTTAATTTTTTTTTTCGTTATATTTGAAGTCGCCCGCTCTTCTCCCACTAAGTACTTCTTTATCTGCAACTACGACGACTATGACTTCAGATTCGGACCACCCAAAAGGATTTGTCGTTGTCTCGAAAGTCTCGAAATTTCGAGACTCCCGGGACTGAAGATAAAGTCTCGTCTCAGTCCCGCCCGAGACTCAAAAATATTTCCGAGACTGGACGCCCTAATCGGAACACATAACGGACCCTTTACTTGACTTGTAAAAATCTTCACCTCGGTCTCTTGCTATAATCGCTGTCCATTCAGAACACCGTATAGGATTCCGTGGAAAACTAAAATAATCAAAAAAAATATTTAAAATACGAACCTGTATGTGTCAAATAACTAAATTTAGTAATAAATGAAATAAATAAAAACCATTTTTTTTTTGCTATAATACAACATATTTCATATTCGTTTATGTTTAACTTCATGTTGTCAATGTATTAATGTTAAAAAAAAGCCAGACAAAATTAATATAGTATCCTTTCTCAATAATAATTTAGTAACACAGCAATTATAAAATGAAAATAATAAAAAAAAAAGTTAAATTAAGTTATTAATAATTACGTTCAACATTAAAATAAAAAATAGAGTATTCAAGTCCACAGCTTTCTCCACTCCGCGGAAGCTAGACTGTCTCTTTTGTTCTCGAGAGTTTGATTAAGGTGCGAAAAAGACATATACGAACACGGGGCGAGCATATTTTGTTTTAGCAATTGAAATGTAAATTTTTAGCAAAATGCTAAAAAAACATCAAGATAGTTATGCAATTTCGTAAATTTAAAGGAAACTTAAAATACGACACTCCATCCTTTTTAAGAGTGGATCTGCTGTCATTTGCAGTTTCGCCGAAAACTTTGTCATTGCGTGGCGTTGTAATGTAATCAACGCGCGGTCGAAACACAACTACTACGAAACTCGAAAATCGAAGTTCGTATCATACCGTCCCTCTCGCTCGCTCTCGTATTAAATAGTATAAGTGTCAGAGGGACCCCACGACACGAACTTCGAGTTTCGGGTTTCGTAGTAGCCCTGCAGGAATGAAACAATAGTCGTCTACCTCACCTACATACTATGAGTTCCATCCTGCTCGGTCGTGCTGAGTCACCGACTTCGAGCTACTAGGTACAGTCACCAGCCCCGATATCCGACACAACAAGTCTGCATAAATATCTGATACGACTCTATTTCTAGGGCCGGAAGGACGTGTCAGATATTTTTGCACACTCCGCTGTAGCAGATATTAATGCTGGTGACTGTACCTAAAAAAATATTTTCAAGGGATTTGTAGTCGGTTCCATTTTCCGTTATTTTTTTATTTTTTTGGAGTTCGTTTTTCTTTTTTGTTATAATTTTTCTTTATTTCTCACATTTTAGTGATTCGTAGCCAAAGAACATCTCACAACGATTCCATTAAGCCCAAACACGGCTTAGGTACGTTGTTTTATAACAGAGTTCCGTTGCCTACCTTCCGGCTTCAGCATCAGATCAGTTCGAAAGAATCATTAACTTAAAGCTCCTTCTTAGTCGCTTATCTAGGTATATTCATCATGATCGTTTATAGACGAGCGAGCATTACTTAGCTTTGATGAGTTCCATTGGTCATCACGGTCTTCTTCATCAGGTCCAAGTTACCAAATGATACTTTCTGAATGTAAATGCTTATTTTAATGCTAAAAATGCCAAAATCGCCATAGGTGTGCCTTTAAAATTTGAGGTTTGCCCTCGATTTCCCTAGGATCCCATCATCAGATCTTGACTTGGTGACAATGGGACCACCTCAGAAGAGTACCCTTTCGAATAAAAAAAGAATTTTGAAAATCGGTCCACAATTGACTGAGTAATCGGCGAACATACATAAAAAAAATACAAACATTGGAACATAGAACCTCCTCCTTTTTTGAAGTCGGTTAAAAAGTCGCCAGATAAGTCGCTAAACCATTTTTGTCGTCAAAACCTTTTTTGGTCGCTAACACTTAAGCAAAAATCGCTAGTTCTAGCGACAGTCGCTAAATTGGCAACACTCGGTAGCATAGCAAATATTACCGAAATGTTACTTGGGTATCGTTATAATAATGTGAATTGGGTAACGTTAACTAGCCCTACAATGTAAAGTAAATTTACCGGTAAAAATAACGTTAATCAGGTAACGTTACTATATGTTAAGTTACCATTTAACGTTATATTTTTTTACCGGTACTAGGTATATGTATGATTTTTACCGTTATTTAACGTTACTTATAGTGTGAATTTGGTAACGTTAACAAGCCCTGGTTTTTCATAGTGGTATATGCTCTTTGATCTAAATATGTTAAACCTTCTTGTTTATATTTTTAATATTAAACACCCTGGCCATTTTTGATATGTGTGTATTTTGTATTTTGAATATTGTTCTGTTATTCTGCTTTGTCTACTGTCATTACTTCTGTCGTGTGTCGCATACTGTTAACACATTATACTCGTTTTTACCCTGCTACTCTCGTTTCCTTCAATTGGTTATGGGCCCAGAGTCGCGTAATAAAAACGAAGAAAACAGTGCTATCTAAAAAGTGCTATGAGTCTACAAAATTCATCGGCGATACAAAAATCGTCGGCACTAATGGCAACGTCAACGTCATCAGGTTCCGTAAGCATAACAAAGCTCAACGGCAAGAACTTCAGCACGTGGATATTTTCCTTAGAGTGCATGCTCATCGATCTCGACCTTTGGGACGTCTCCTCAAAACCCATCGAGACGTCAGACCCAATCGTGAAGAAGAAGGATGCAAAAGCACGAGCGAAGATCTGCCTCGCCTGCGACGAATCGGTTTACCCGATCATCAGGTCAGCCACATCAGCGTATGAAACCCTAGAATCTTTAAAGAAAGCCTACGCTGACCACGGCTTGACAAGACGCCTTAGCCTAATCAAGAAATTGTTAGCACTGAAGTTCGACGGTAACATGCAACAATATGTCAACAATATGCTAGCGACACAGCAAGAGCTGCAAGGAATCGGAGCCGCAGTTGAAGACGAGTTCCTTGCTATTATAATGCTGGCGGGACTCCCAGAGTCGTTCAAGCCACTCGTCGTCACACTGGAGCACGCGAACATCAAGCTTACATCGGAGAATGTGGTGACAGCTCTTCTCAAGGAAGGCCTTAGAGCTGAACCCACCACATCCAGTACCCAAGGACCTGACTACACCGCGCTACACGTCAAGCCATCTAATAAATTATTTTGTAAATATTGTAAAAAGTTAGGGCACGTAGTTTCGCAGTGTAAGAGCATCAAAATTAACAAAAACAAGAATGTTTCGGCGGTCAAATCATTCAATACATCCGAATTCACACTTTCATCTTGTTTTGCTAATATTCCTCCCACAGGTCAACAAGACTGGTTCATTGATTCTGGCGCAACTTCCCATATGAGTAACAGGAGCGAATGGTTTTCTGATCTATCATCCCATACGATCCCTATTACAGTTGCGAATAAAGAACAATTACTGAGTCATGGTAAAGGTACTGTAAATATGAATATATCTCCTAGTGTAAGTAAAATAAGCGATGTTTTATATATTCCTGGCCTAGCTACCAATTTGCTTTCTGTTAGCAAATTAAATCAAAATGGTTTCGATGTTTTGTTTACATCGAAAGGCGCGAGTATTTTTCCTAGCGGAGGTTGTCAAGTGACAACTAATGTCATTGCCACAGGCTCAAACCATAAAGGCATGTACAAACTAGATGTAAGTTCGAGTACCGCCTTGCTTACCAATAGTAAAGAGTCTGCTATGTTGTGGCATAGACGCCTTGGCCATATCAATGTCAAATGTTTAAACATTTTAAAAAATAAAAACGTTGGCATAGACTACGCAGGTAGTTTGAACGAAACTTGTGTTCCGTGTTTACAAGGTAAACTTTCTAAGAGACCTTTCCCGAACTCTACTAGTAAGTCGAGTTGCGTATTGCAGCTTATTCATTCGGACTTATGTGGTCCTATGAGTACGCACTCGTGGGGCGGAGCCCTTTACTTACTAACATTTACAGACGACTTTAGTCGCAAAACTTTTGGATATCTTTTAAAAACAAAAGACGAAGTTTTTAGTAAATTTGTAGAGTTTAAGCATTTAGTAGAAAATCAAACAGGGCATAGGATCAAGATTCTACGTTCGGACAACGGCCGTGAATACGTTAATCACGGGCTGTCAACCTTCTTAAAGGAGAACGGAATTATCCATCAGACCACAATTCCGTATACCCCTGAGCAGAATGGAATTTCAGAACGCGCGAACCGATCCATAATGGAGAAAGCCAGATCTATGCTCCAGGACTCGCAGTTACCAAAGGCATATTGGGGAGAAGCTGTCAACACAGCTATTTACTTAAAAAATCGTACGCCTACTCAAGCTCTTAAGAATCAGATTCCAGAAGAGATATGGACTGGCACGAAAGTTAACCTGTCTCATCTGAGAGTCTTCGGCTGCCAAGCTCACGTTCTCGTACCCAAAGAAAAACGTACGAAACTTGACGCAAAGACGCAAACGTGCATCTTCGTTGGCTACGCAACCGAGAGCAAAGGCTATCGACTCGTCAATTCCCAAAATCCTCGAGTAATAATAATTGCAAGAGATGTTGTCTTCATTGAAGAAAAACCTTCACAGCAGTCCAATCAAAATTCACCTCAAATCGACATGCCAGAATCCCAGCAAGAATCAACTCAAGTCCAAATACCGATCTTCGAACAGCCAGTACCACCAATAAATGTTCATGCGCAGCCTGACATCCAGACACCACCTGTGTCATTACAGCTCGAACCCGAACCTGTGCAAGTAGAACCTCAACCTGTTCCTGAACCTGAACCAGAAGCCATACAACCAGACCAAGCACCAGAACGGAGATACCCGTCAAGAGACAGGCATCCTCCTGCGCGGTATGTTTGTACAGTGCAGATGACTTCAGAGGAACCTGAAACATATAAAGAGGTCACAGAGCATCCGCAAAAGGATCAATGGTTTGAAGCCATGCAGGCTGAATATAATTCATTAATGAAACATGGGACATGGACATTAGTGGACAGACCCAAAGATCGCAAGACCACAAAGTGCAAGTGGGTCTTCAAACTTAAAAAGGACACAAGCGGACAAGTTGTGAAATACAAAGCACGGCTTGTAGCCAAAGGATTCACACAAGTTGAAGGAGTTGACTACGGCGAAACCTTCTCGCCAGTTGCAAGACTGTCTTCAGTGCGGATTTTGATGGCATTCGCAGTTGAATTAAATTGCCAAATTGACCACTTGGATGTGGAAACGGCATTTTTAAATGGTGATTTAGAGGAGGAAATTTACATGGAGCAACCTGAAGGCTTCTCAACTGACCCTAAACATAAAGTTTGTCTACTTAAAAAGTCTCTTTATGGCTTGAAACAAGCGCCACGTCAGTGGAATAAAAAGGTATGTGACGCAATGTCCGCCTTATCATTGACACAAGCCACGAGTGAACACTGTCTCTACTACAGACGAGACGGAAACGACATACTAGTCGTAGCAGTATTCGTCGACGATTTTTTCATACTGTGCAACTACGACCGGCTTAAAGCCGAGTTTAAAAACGGAATTAAAACGTTTTTTACAGTAAAAGACTTAGGTCCTCTCAAGGACTGTCTAGGTATGAGAGTCATCCAAAAGAATGGTTCACTTACTCTAGACCAAACAACTTATATCGATAAATTAATCGATAAATATAATATGCATGACGCTATATCCGTTACTACACCTATGGAACCTGGACTTAAACTTACCTTACCAGAGAAGGAAGATGAAGTGGAAGTACCTTATCGGGAACTTATCGGCTCGTTAATGTACGTTTCGATTGGTACGAGACCCGACATTGCTCATACGGTCTCGTATCTATCACAATTCAACGCACATTACGGGGGGGTACACTGGAAAGCCGCTAAGAGGGTCCTTCGTTACCTCAAAGGTACCAAAGACCTCAAACTGCACTTCTCTAAGGGCCAGAACTACCCAGTAGGTTACGTAGACGCAGACTATGGGAGCAACGTATTAGATAGGCGATCCTTTACCGGTTACTTATTCCTCATGAGTGGAGCACCTGTCTCCTGGGAAGCGCGAAAACAGCGCACTGTCGCGCTATCTACCACAGAGGCAGAGTACATGGCTCTCGCAGAAGCCTGCAAGGAAGCCATTTACTTAAAGTCACTCATATCGGAAGTATTCGCCATCACTCATCCCATAATCATACACACAGACAATCAAAGTTCCATTAAACTTGCACACAATAACACTTATCACGCACGCACAAAACATATCGACATCAAACACCACTTCATACGAGACACACTGACACACCACGACCTACATCTCAAATACATTCATACGAATGACATGATCGCCGATATTCTTACTAAACCTTTGGCAAAGCTCAAGCACTGCAAGTGCGCCAATCAGTTAGGTTTAAGTTAGATTAGGCTTTCATAGTAGGTTTATTATTTTTGTGTGTACAGTTAGTCTTAAGTAGGTGTAATATATTGTATATATAGGGTGTTATTTTTCTTATGTTTGTGTTAGTGTTAAGTTAGTGTATAGTTTAGATTTTTGATATGTCTACTTGTATATATTGTATATATACAGGGTGTTTATATTACGGGGGGGTGTTAAACCTTCTTGTTTATATTTTTAATATTAAACACCCTGGCCATTTTTGATATGTGTGTATTTTGTATTTTGAATATTGTTCTGTTATTCTGCTTTGTCTACTGTCATTACTTCTGTCGTGTGTCGCATACTGTTAACACATTATACTCGTTTTTACCCTGCTACTCTCGTTTCCTTCAATTAAATATTTATGTATTTATCCAATGAGGAAGGAACATATTTACCAGCCCGGATAATACCAACCTCTTACGCTAACATTATTTATATGCTTGCCGAGGCTTGCCAAGCGTCTACCAACTCCAAGCCTATAGATACAAACACTTGAATGCAAAGAGTATTGTAACGTATAGGAATAGGATGCTTGAATGCCATTTACAGTTAACATTACACGCTTGCAAGCGCGTCAATGTCAAAGAGTATAAGTACCTATGTAGGTCAATGTATTCCGGACAGGCAAGCATGGCAGACGTGGATCTCGAAGTTGCTTCGGCTCTTGTGTTGAGCTTGACATATTTTTAATTAAAGAAAAAGGATAAAATTTCTTCGTTAGACACTAAACACGAGCCAACGTGTAAACGCGTCGCAAGCGCTTGCCGCAAGTTCCTTTGATCTGTGTTGAAAATTCCGACACCGCAGGGCTACTACAAAACTAGAAACTCGAAGTTCATATCGTACCGCCCCTTTCGCTCTCGTATTAAACAGTATAAGTGTCAGAGGAACCGCACGACACGAACTTCGAGTTTCGTAGTAGCCCTGCCGGCCCGGATTGGCGGCAAGCGCTGGCAAGCTCACGCAAGCCTATCCCAACGGGCCGTTTACATGCTTGCGCTGGTGAGAGCTTGCCGAACACGGTTGAATAAACATCCTCGCATCTAGTCTATGGCTCACATAATGATAATGACAGTTTTCCTCTCCCTTCTTCATGCTTTGCAGTCCTCATATCTAGCTGACAGCTATCTAATACCTTAAGCACCTTGTACGCTATTTAACACGCGTACCAAAATAATTTTATTTTTCGATTATCTTTCAAACGGTAAAACTTAGTCCACTACTTTTGTAGATAAATTAACCACTTGATCGGTTGAATATAATAAGGGAATCATTAATAACACGATGTGTAGTAAACTTTGATTCGTGCAAGCCTGGTTAACATGTATATGGAACACACATTGTCATGTCCGTCAAAAAAGATTTTTTTTAATATCTTTATATACCCTCAATTATTCCTCATCCAATTTATTCACAAGCATAGACAAGAGCGAATAACGCAATACTCTAATATTCTAAGGCCTAAACCTAGCCATATACGACAAAGCACAAGAGTGTATGATATGGCAATAATTAGAAGAAGAATTAGAATCTAGGCCACATATTGTGTTTGTCTATGGTGTTGTGGACATTGATTTTAAAAAAATGTTTATGTCTAAATGTCTAATGAATCGACAAATCGATGGTGTCTTCTAGACTCTGACTAGATAGGGTTTTTAAGATCAAGAAAACACTTTCACTCTATTATTGAGAAGATATCGCATGCGCAGTGCGTAGACGTCCGTACCCGGCTGGGGTTGCCAGACGAATGTCGAATGTCACCCGCGCATACGCTACACCAAGTTTTCTTAAACCTGTTCTATATTTGTAATGTACATAATTATGTGAGTGTGGCTCGCTGAATTGGTTGAGTGCTTATTGTCTTATTATTTAATATATTTTTAAAGAATGTTAAGATTTTTCATGCATTATCTATTACCAACCTACTGACAAGCTACTAGCTACTGACTAAGGGACACATCATGTTGTCTGTGAATATATATAGTTGTATGTTTGTTTTTAAAAAAATATGGGTCTATCCATTGGAGGACAATTTGCCAGTATCTACTAGGTTTTGCCGTTATACGGTAAAAAAATTATAGAAAACGAAATATGAGAGGTAATGGTGGATGAACGATGACAGCGTCAAATGGTCATTTATATAGTTATGAATTTAAAATGCCTTTATTAAATTCATTATTCCTTATTCAAGTTATTTCAGCATTTTAAAAGTGAATATTTCATAGACTTCCACGTAAAAGAGCTTGGATTATACGAGACCGACAATTTCTACGGAATACGTCAATATTTATTTCCACCTTCGTCCGTTTTTTACTCTTTCATTTGGGAATCTGTGCTTGTTTACGTGATGACTTCAGGTAATTTAAATGAAACCAAGTAAGTTAACTTTCCCATTTCATTTATTTACAAGACTCTACACATTAAAACAATAAAATTAAACAAATTCAATAACACCACAGATTCAAATGCAAGATTTCAATGTATACATATCGATGGTGGAAGTCTCAATTGACGTAAGGGACAAAATGCTACTTTTCAGGAGAGCGAAAAGAAGTTTTTGGTAATTTTCAAACCCTCACAGCATTGTTAATGTTTAACTTAGCAGGACGTTATAATTACGTAAAATCTTGAATTTTCTTGCTTTTCAACGTGAAACTATAGACATTTTCGTAAAAAGCTTAATAAGAAAAATAGCTGTCCCTTACGCCCGTGACATACGGGTGTCATAGCCCCTTACACCCATAAACCGTAAATAAATAAATAATGTAGTAACCGATTTTTGGTCTTATAGGACATTTTATATTTTATTTGCTACATATTTGGACGTAAGTTCCTGTAGAAATTTAAAAAAAAATGGTGAATTAACTCAAAGAACCACTTTAATTATTTAAAATAACGCGCAAAAGCCATAATTTTGTACGTCCCCTTAAAAAATATGTAATTTGTAACATTTTCTTTAAATGGACATTATAAGTTAAAAGTTAAATAAAACTCAAATAAATTTTATAACGTTTTAAACTTTCGTGATTCTCACTCATAGTCAAAATACCACCAACGGGACTTATCACGCTAACACACACGAGTAATATTTACCTCGACGTTTCGGCAACATTGCAGTGGCCGTGGTCACGAGTGGACTGAAGTGTGGGGTGTCAAGTCTGCCTAGCAGCGCGAGTCCTTCGAACTACCCGCACTTGATCACTAATAGTACCAGCACTCGTATCACGAACTACCCGCAATTGGTGATTTTTATTTGTCACCCCATCACACCGACTCACAACACTCATCCCGACGTCGACACTTATTAATAACAGGATTCCACGAAGATGAAAGCTTATATCCATCGTCCCGGTTGACATTTTTATGCTTTTTTATTTCAACTGCTTCACGTACCATTCTTGAGTAGAAATGACGTTCCGTGGACAGAATTTTGGGATTGTGAAGCTCAATCCAGTGGTTTGGTCCTGACTCCAACAAATGCTCGGCTATGGCTGACTTGTTTGTTTATAGCTGAGAGGGTCAAGGAAGATATTGCAGCTGTTAAAAATCGCCAAGTAAATAAGTTTTTATCCCGGAAAATAGCATAGTTCCGGGGGGTAGCGATAAACGAACTGATGATGTTGTTGATGACGATGATGATGAAATGATTTTCACTACCACCACTGGCGTACTAACTCTGCTTGCTTGCATTATTGCTTACATGCTTGCTTGCTTGCTTGCATGCTTGCTTGCATGTTTGATTGCATGCTTGCTTGCACTATTTCTTGCACATTTGGGAGTATTCTTGCTTGATTTGTTGTTTCAATCACTACAAGTTCTAAAAACCATCTGTTTTGATGCCTCCTACGACCTAACATTAACAAGGTATTTTAATGAACTAAAAGAAGCAAGCTAGGTATTTTAATTTAAGTTACACCCATAAAGTAACCTCAATTTTTAAAATGTCTGTTTGTTACTGTCCCTTACGACCAACAATTTACTCTAGTTTTAGCTTTTGATGTCCCTTACGCCCATAAGAGTATTCCTTATTTTATAAGTTGCTGTTGTTTAATGCCCCTTACGACGTACCAATTACACCTTTTTTTAAAATGTCTGTTTGCTACTGCCCCTTACGACCGACAATTTACTCTAGCTCTTGCTTTTTATACCCCTTACGCCCATAAAAGTATTTATTGAAATAATCATGTATGTTAGGAAGAACATATGTGATTTTCCCACTAACGTCGATAAGCCAAAAGCTACTAGAAACACAGGGAAGCTTAAAGTTCCATCTTACAGACTGGCTAAAACCAAAAAGTCTTTTCTGGGAAATTGCATACGTTTTTATAATAAAATTCCAAAAAATATTATAAATGAAACGGATACAAAATTCAGATCTATTGTCAAGAAGACATTAATATCAAAGGCGTATTATAAAGTTAATGATTATATCATGGACAGGGATATTTGGAAATAATTCCGATCCGCATTAGCGATCCCTTCAAATAGCGAACCTACTGTGTTAAAAATAAAGTTGTGTTAAATACTTGTGATGTTTACATATCATTTAATAATATTGTAAATCTGTTTTAAAAAAAATATATATATATATACCTCGTTGAGTTTCTTGCCGGATTCTTCTCAGCAGAGGTTTTTCCGAACCGGTGGTAGATTTTTTTTTGACATTCATAAGTGCTTGTTATAGCCTAAATTGAATAAAGATATTTTGACTTTGACTTTGACTTTATTATTTTATAAATTGCTGTTTTTAATGTCCCTTACGACGTTCCGATTATACCATTTTTAACCCTCACCATACATAATTAATTATACAGGCCAATTATTATTATGTATGCATCATCATCTCGGCCTATATACGTCCCACTGCTGGGCACAGGCTTCCTTTATTAGGATCTGTCAGGACAGCTTAAAATAAACAAAGTAGCTAAGAGAAATTTACCTCAACATCCTTGACTGAAATTCCATTACGGAAATGTTAGCTCGACGTCAAGCCATTAGGGGATCCATCAACTTAATCTTCTTTTTTTTGTTTTGCTTTTGGCATCTTATAAAAAAATACGCGCGTTGACAAAAAACAAACGTAGGCAATCAAATACGTCCTCCGTGTTTGACGTGTCTGACACGACTGACCGAATGTGCAATGCGCAAACGCTCGGCGCGTGGAAGGTAGGTAGACGCGTTAGTATTTTGATGTTAGGTACAAGAAATAGGTACAGGCGGTAAGGTTACGCCCAACAACTTCTTGCTTTTTTATCTTATTCGTTATAAAATGTTGGGGTGTAAAGGGCAATGAAACAATAATTGACCCATACGCCCTTTTATTATATTTGTTGGTTTTTTTTTTAACGACATGAGCCGAGTCGTAAAGGACATATGAGACTGCCACAGCCCCTTACGACCCAAATATTAAAAAAATAATACATTTACGCCATTTTTCAGCTCAATATTTTATATCATGTCCCTTAAGCTATTTTATTTTAAAATAATAAATGCTGATAACAGCAAAAGTAAGGGCGTATCGTAACTTGAATACTACCAATCGACAGAGAAAAAAAAACTCTAATTTTCTATGTTTAAAAGTGATTTTCGGTATTTTGTCCCTTACGCCAATTGAGACTTCCACCATCGATATGCAACACACATTATCTCAAATTTTAAGGTCACTATCAGATATTTGGAAGCGGCCGGAAGCATTCCAACGAATCGAATGGTTTTGGAATATTATGTATTCGTTTTACATTGCAATTCAAAAATAAATAAATGAACTTTATTTAAACGTTATTCTAATTGTCCAAAATACGGGAACTGGAAGACCTACTCCTAGATATACTTTAACGACAAGCCGATAGGTATTAGTAGGGTTGGGCCTAGTCCTCTGTACTAGCTAAAGGTTTGCCGGTAGAGTTCGTCTTGTGTGGAATTACTACAAGTTTTTGATAGGATATGAGCCAGAGTTCAGTGTACTTAGTCAGTACTATTTGCTTATAAGAGTTTGCAACACAGCGATTTGTCTCCGAAATCGAGAGCCAGCCCCCAAACAATGACATATGACTAGTAAAATGCATTTTATATCAGCGTTGAGTAGGCATGCGCGTGCCCGAGTTTCAAGGGGACCTTGCCTGGGACAATGGAGCGTCGCCTATAGTTTCAGGGACCTGAGAAATCGAGAATACATCATTATAGTAAGTAGCGATTTACTATCAAAAGTAATATACAAACAATTAACTGTCAAATTTAAGAAAGTAAAAAAGTAAAGTAATTAAATTAGATTTCAATTAGCTCGTTAAATTAATTGTATCTTAATATCATTTTTGTTAGAAATAAATAGCCTTAACTCGAGTTCTAGGCTCTGACACGTTCGTCGCGATGATTAAAAAGAATGACAATAATAAATAACAACCGAACCAGTAATTAAAGTTAAAAAAAAACTGATGTGAAGTGAAACCTATAACTCACCATTTAGATAGATACACATCATCTTGGAGCTCCTACTTCCTAACGTTTTCCTGGCAGACTCTCGACAGAGTGTGGTAACAGTCTTGTCGTCAGGGACAGGCATTGCAGGCGTGGCTCGTCGCAACAGTTTCTGAGCCACGGGATCGTTTAAACCATAAATATCTGCAAAAGAAAGAAAAATTGTTTTAAAATAAGAAAACAAAAAGTTCTACATTAATTAATTGATCAAAAGTAAAGTACCCTAATTTTTTTCCATGGACCTTTTTCTGTGTTTTTGATTGAATGTTTGAATAGAAACGAAATAAAAAATATCTTAGCAAAAATATTTGTTTAAAAAAAAGATTATAATTACCTGTTCTTAATGTTTTGGTCAGCGAGAGGATCATTTGGGCAGTTGGCTTTACATGCCGATATGGACACTTTTCACCTCTCCGACACTCGCTGTTAGCGCGGAAGGAACGAGAGTCAGGAATTGGAAAACCTGATGCGAGGCACGGAGAAACGAAGGTTTCTATACGGCCTGAGGTGTAGGTATGGAGGAACAGCCACCAGCAAGAGTGGACTGTATTTAATAAAGGGTTATGGTAGACAATCTACGTTGGCAGTCAGTGGTAGATGGAAGAGCACGCCTACCTTGAGGATCCTTGCGTAGCTCCCAGTGCACGATGTCCAGGGTCCAGGGTCCAGCGTCCAAGGACGGAGCGGACCAGAACAATCCAGTAGGGCGTAGCCCGTTCGTTTCACCACTAAACAGCACCAAATGTTCGTAAAAAGTCTAAAACGGTGGCCACCTCAGCTTCCTTCACCAAGTAGCACTCGCGACGAATCGAGAGGCACCAAAAGATGGAACAAAGTCCTGAATACCAATATTTTACAGCGACAAGATCATGCGCGTGTCGACATTTCTCTCGAACTCCTTCTATCTCCATGTTGGCTGGCGCTCGGCGAGCCGCGTTTAAATCCGCCAATCAGGGCGCGCTCCTGTCGCGCGCGCGATGCGATAGAAGATACGTAGGCGTGCGGGGAGGGAAAAGGACATAGGATATGGTGGTTATACTGACTGCCAACCTAAGCAACTTTTTGGAAGCAGTTTAATTCAGTGTTTTGGAAGTAATAAAATTTGCACGAAAGCAAAAGGCGCATTAAAGCGCGCGAAATTCAAACGTACTTATTTGGCGTTACCATTTCCTCCCCCCGTTAAAGGGTTGCCTTTACAAACATTACATTATAATAAAGGAGCAAACACTCGGCAATTTATGCTTAGCTAACTAAGAATTAAAATTTAAGATCTACATATAGTCTGAAACTCCAATAACTAACTTATTACTACTAGCTACCTACGACTAAAATTATTGAGCAAAGGGAGCTGCAGACTTATTGACTAGGTAATGGGCATAATCGAACAACGGGGCGCGTAAAAGTACCCTTAGTGGTCCTAACAGTAACAACACGCGTAGTACCATCCTTCGAGGGATGAACAGCATCCACCATACCCAAAGGCCAAGAAAAAGGTGGTATGTTGTCGGTTATAATGACAACAACTGTACCTATTTGAATAGGCGTGGTTGGTGTTGTCCACTTCGCGCGAGATTGCAATTGATGCAAGTACTCAACTCGCCATCGCTGCCAGAAACTTTTTACAATTTTGTCGAGGAGAGAATATCTCTCTTGCAAATTTAAGTTTTCCACATACGGAGTGGGCAAGGAGAGTAGTGGCGCCGTGTGGAGAAAATGAGCCGGCGTGAGTGCAGCAGGCTCTGCGGGGTCGCTACTCATAGCAGTGAGCGGGCGCGAGTTTACAAGTGCCTCGACCTGGGCTAGCACAGTCAGCAGCTCCTCGTAAGACAATATCTGCTGTCCAACGACCTTGAACAGATGATTCTTAACGAGCTTAACCATACTTTCCCAACTTCCTCCGAAATGGGGAGATGCGGGTGGATTGAATTTCCAATCAATGCGATTTTCCGAAAGTTGGTTTTCAAAGTGGGGTCGGTACTGGTCGAGAAACTTGTAAAGGTCACGTAAGTATGATCGGCAGCCAATGAAATTGGTTCCTTGGTCCGAGTACATACATTGTACTGGACCGCGACGCGATAAAAAACGCTTTAATGCTGACAAGAAATTGACAGTACTCAACTCTGTCGCTATCTCTATATGGAGACAACGTGTCGTGAGGCACGTGAAAATACACAGCCATGCTTTGCGGCTTTTGACGCCTCGTCCACGCACTGGCGTATACTGGATAGGACCAGCGTAGTCGCATCCTGTGTGCGTGAAAGGCTTAACTGCTTGGTTGACGCGGCAATCCGGCAAGTCAGCCATGAGCGGCAAAGAAGGTCGTGGTTTTGCTCTAAAGCAAGTGTTGCAGTTGTGGATGCGATGACGGATTACTCGTCGAGCGGCGAGTATCCAGTACTGACACCTGAGTAAGGACATCAGTAGTTCGGGGCCGGCATGCAAATGCTTCTTGTGATAGTAATCAACTACCATATCCACGACGTGATCGCGACGCGGGAACACAAACGGATGTTTCTGCACGTAATCAATTTTAGCATTTGTCAGACGGCCGCCAACGCGAATTAAACCGTCCTCGTCTAAAAACGGATGCAGCTTTTGTAATGTGGGAGAACATGGTTCTCTATTTTTCAAATTTTGAATGTCTTGTCTGAAGTGAACATTCTGAAGAGAGGTTATAATTTTCTTTTCCGCTACTTCCAAGTCAGATCTGGAAACCGTCGCTCTGCGCGGCAGTAATTTTAAGAAACGGCATACGTAAACCGTGATTCGCAATAGTTTTGACCAAGATGAGGTCCGCTGTGCGAGTGTGTAAAGGGGAGACTCGGCACTATCCGTAGTGACGGCATGTGCTAGTGGCTTTAGTTCAGGTATTTCACCTTCACCGACGGCATCGCGATCGTGTTCTTTTATGGGCCACTCTGTCGGATCATTCAAAACCCATGGCGGTCCCTGGTACCACAGCGGATGGCCTATAAGCTTCGCGGGCGAGAGGCCACGTGATAAACAGTCAGCCGGGTTCTGAACTCCAGCTACGTGGTGGAAGCAATCGGCGGGTACGTTCTCAACTATCTTTACGACGCGATTGGCCACAAACGTTTGCCAGCGGTGAGGAGATGAATTAATCCAGCAAAGAACGATCTTCGAGTCAGTGAAGGCATAGATCTGATTGATTTTATAGCGTGGTTCGAAGTTATCTAACACCGTACGCATGAGCTTCGAGAGCAGAACTGCAGCGCAAAGCTCCAGTCTCGCTACAGAAGCGGTTTTCAGCGGTGCTACTTTTGATTTTGAACACACCAGCTGAACCGTCACGTCAGCTCCATTAGCGACCCTAAGGTACACGACGCCACCGTAAGCACGCTCGCTAGCGTCTCCGAAACCTAAAAGCATCGCGGTGCAACCTTGCACTACCCCGAGATGGCGCGGTATACGAATCTCGTTAAGTCTCGGCAGCTCAGCACAAAACTGGTCCCACAATTCGACAATACGCTGTGGAGGCGTTTCATCCCAGTCACACTTTATCAGCCATAGCTCCTGAATAAGAAGCTTTGCGTACAAAATGGTGGGAGCTACTAAGCCCACGTTGTCCCACAGACGTGCTACGGTTGACAGTATGGCCCTTTTGGTACACGCTGTATCAGGTTCATTGACCTTGAAATAAAAGAAGTCCCCTACTTTATTCCAATGTAGACCGAGGATTTTTTGAGGAACACCTTTATCTATTTCGAGCTCTGTGGACGCTCGGTGCGAAGCAGGGATCTCACGCAACACGCTTTCCGAATTGCACGTCCACTTGACAAGATCAAACTGACCACGTTTGAATAGATTTATGAGCTCTTTGCTCGCAGCTATAGCCACAGTCTCGTCATTGGTCGCCGAGTCGTCAGCCATAATGCTGAAACAGACGTCATCCATATAGGTAGAGGTAGACGCTATGGTCGCCGCGATAGGGAACTGATCGCCGTCATCCGCGATAAGCTGATGCACTACGCGCAGCGCGTGAAATGGGCTCGACTTCATGCCGAAGCATACTCGGTTAAACTCATAGGTACTCATGGGGTCTTGCGGATGAAATCGGAACAAGATCCGTTGAAAACGGCGATCGGATTCATGCACTCCTATCTGCAAATACATTTGACGACAGTCTGCGGTAAGGGCGATTTTAAATAACCTAAAGTTTAGAAGTATACAAAAAAGATCACCCTGTAGATTCGGGCCCGAGTGCAAGACGTCATTGAGAGACATGCCTGTTGTCGTTTTGCAGCTCGAATCTAAAACCATGCGAAATTTCGTAGTATCCTTGTCGCTACGAATAACTACAAGGGTCGGTATAAAATATCCGACACTATTTACGTCAGTCGTTACCTCCGATAAGTATCCCTTATTGACGTATTCGCGAATGATATCGTCAAAGGCGGTACGTAACGCGCTGGATGCCTCCAGCTTTCTTTCGAGGCATAAAAACCTGCGATAAGCGGCGGTATGAGAATCACCCAACTTATACACGTCATCACTAAAAGGCAACGCAACAGTGTACCTACCACTATCATCGCGAGTAGTGGTGGTGCGAAAGTGATGTTCACATTCCAGGTCATCGCGACTGTGAGCGGGCGGAGCGGTAACCTCTTCAAGCTCCCAGAACTTCTTAAGAACTTGGTCCAACGGCGACTCATGGACGACAGCGCAACAAGCAGTAGTGAATTTATATTTATATGGGGCCTGTACTACGGCAGGAACTGAACCCATCATAATATAACCCAATACTGTTTGTATAGCGGGCGGTATGTCGGGTACACTGCTATGTACCATGTTAGGTAGCAACAGGTGCGGAAATATAGATGCGCCGAGTAGCACATCCACCGAGGCGGGCGACGCGAACGACTCATCGGCCAGCGGGAGCGACGATATGTGGGACAACATGGATACGTTCACGGGCACCGTCGGCAGGTTGTCCGTGATACGGTCTACTACGAGCCCCGATACATCAAAACTAGTATTTTCGTTAAATCGCGAATATATCTTAAAGTCAGCCGTGCCTTTAATAGATTTTTCCGCGCCGCCTATACCGCGAACAATCATGCGAGATTTTTTATTGTAGTTCAAACCCAAACGTGTGCAACACTCCTGAGTAATAAAATTACTTTGAGATGCCGAATCTAACAAACATCTAATTATTTGTGATTTGCCACTACTATCGTAGATTAACACTTGAGCGGTAGAGAGCAATATCGTTGTACGTTGTATACATTGCGCGTTTTGTATGGTGACCTTATCAGGAACGCCACTCACATGCGCGGCAATGGACGTGTTACACGACGTTATTGCGTCATTCGGCAATGGCGGCGGGCGAGACTCAATAGCGGGCTGCGCGGGATGTGGCGGCGGCGAGCCGACCGCCGGGCCGGGCGACGTTTCATTATGAACTTTATCCCTATGCAATAAGGTGTGATGTTTCTGTTGGCAGTTGCGACACTTTGAGTTTGAACCACAATCACGGCATCGATGTTTCAAACTTAAACAATTAATGCATCCATTATTTTCTTTAACGCATTTGAAACGTTCAACTGGCGTCATAGTACTGAACGTGGGACATTTAAAGAAATGTTCGTGTACGATATTCTGACACAGACACTTAGTAGGTATCGCGCTGGCTACGTAACTCTGAGCGTTAGGCATCTTCGCTTCGCTTCGCTTAAGTTTAGGCGGTTGCGTGTTACTGAATGATCGCGACGGACCTGCACTAATGCTAGGCTGCGTATTTTGATACACTCTATACTGACTTTTGATGAAATCAGAAAGATTACCGAACGTCGGCATTTTCACGTCGCGATATTTCATTTCGAACGCGAGGACCGTTTCGTCGTCCAACTTTTTTAAGGCGGTGTGTAAAAACATGTAATCCGCCAGATCATTCAGATTAAGATGCTTAATTGCATTCGCGGCCGTGACAAACTTATCCATAAATAGTTGTAAGTTGGACGAAGAAGCGGGGCCAGTCATTTTAAAGTTATTTATTTGGTCTAAATAAGTGGACGCGAGCGTCCGTGTGTCCTGATACCTATCAACCAGACAGCTGACGATCAGCTGATAGTTATCAGCGCACGGCGTTATTCCCGAGAACACAGCCTGGGCCCTTGGCGACAACTTGCCTATTAAATAATACAGTTTGTCGTCATCTGACAGCGATGGGTTGTTATGCACTCTTGACTTAAAACTTGCATAAAATAGAGGCCAATTTCGTATATCACCGTCAAATGACATGAGCTCCAATGGAGGTAAAGCAGGTAATTTAGGCATGATTGGACCGAGTTCTGCCCTCGAAGGTGTTTCGCATTGTTGTATCACACGCTTAATGCGGCAGAACATTTCTTCGAAAGCAATAATTGGCTGGTAATTAGGTTTCGCGCCAATTTTGTTTTTAAGCAATGTTTGATTATACTCATTAACTAAATTTTTAAACTCTGTGCGAACTTCATCGATAGTCGCGACGGAGCAGAGGAATTTCTCTTTAAGCTCTGAGCTCGTGTGAGCTTTAAGGGCACTTTCGTATATGTTTTGAACTAATTGAAAAAGGATATTACGTCGCTCTTCCAACATAAACAAATCAGACTCGTAATCCATGTTTAAGTCTTTGCTATCGCCAGAACTACTTTCATTTTGTTTAGCCATAGCGACACGCGAAAATATCGTTTTATACAACCAGTGGGTATGGTCAGTATGGGTATGTACCTATATGCCTACAGAGCGGCGAGGCGAGGCGCGTGCGGCGAGCGCTCTCGATGCCCGTATACGCACGTATATATAGCTACCTAGCGACGAGTGGGTATGCCGCTCGTTTTAAAACGAAAAGGTTAGGTAGGTAGTTACCCAAACTGCTGTTACAATTTATAGTTAATGTAGGATAAGTTAGCGGTTAGATATTATGTTTTAGGATAACTTAGCGGTTAGATATTATGTTTTAGGTAAGTTAGCGGTAAGATATTATGTTTTAAGCTAGCAAAAGAACTAAATATTTTAAAGCACGAATGCAGTACAAAATATAACGTTTCCTTATAGTAACTTATTAAACAAATTGTTAAAACCTACGAATAGGATTTATTTAACTTATAGATAATAACCTAAACGACGGTGTTTTAGGCAATACCTATAAGGGCGGGAGTAAATGGATACGTATTAGTATTTAAACCTAGGTATCTTAAGTGTAGAACTAAACGAATTTAGCCTAAAACTAGCGGTTTTTTTTAGGTTATGGAATAAAAATACCTAACTAGATGCTGGTAGGTTAATACCTATCCAGGCTCGAAGGAACCAAAAATGTTAGCGCGGAAGGAACGAGAGTCAGGAATTGGAAAACCTGATGCGAGGCACGGAGAAACGAAGGTTTCTATACGGCCTGAGGTTGTAGGTATGGAGGAACAGCCACCAGCAAGAGTGGAACTGTATTAATAAAGGGGTTATGGTAGACAATCTACGTTGGCAGTCAGTGGTAGATGGAAAG
>NW_027413064.1:0-23741 GCF_025370935.1 Choristoneura fumiferana
CTGATTTGAAGCTGTAGCCATAATTATATAAAAGAAAAGAACATACCTACTATGTACCTACCTATTTAACACCTTAAAAATATATAACACTTTCACTTATTTACGTGCTGTCTACAAGTTTTTACTTGTTTATATGAAAACGTACTTAACCGCTACCACCCTGACACAACTAAAGTAACTTCCTGAGCTCATCTTTAAATTCCGAACTTAATGATTCGACAGGCGAAAGCAATTCGATACCATCAAAATAAATGATTCAAATTGAATTTATTTAATAGAATACACCGGATTTGCAAATGAGTTCCCTATCTCGGTAATACGGTTTGCAAATTTCGCTCAGCGGCAAGAGTAATTTACTCTAAACTATTTACGCGTAGTGAGCTTTATATGGAGTGGGTTTTCCTCGGCACTTTAGCAAAGTCATTTATGATAAAGGCTTTGAATGTAGCTGGTCGCAGCTTAAAATGTTGTTTCGGGTCCCTAGTCTAAGGGTGCAATTCCAGGGTGGACGGGAGACGCGCACGTGTGGAATCAGAATAAATGAATAAGTAATAGCAATTAGGTAATTAAAGAAATAAGATTCTATGGTGGGCTAGGAATCCCGAAGTCGTAAAATCTTAAGCTTACACACTTACACAGTCTATTTTGTGTAACTTTTACACATTGTAGGAACAACGTTGCAGCACGAGGGCCTTCACCTCACTTCGCAATCGAGCCAATAAGTCACACCCCATACAAATCGGTCGCTGCCCGAGCAGAGCGTCAGCTCTAACCGATCACGGATGCCTATCATTACATCTAATACCCGTAATTCACCTTAAAGGGTTCTTAAATCCAACACTAAGAACCTCGAATTATCATAACTGTAACAAGCACTATGCTAGCATATCGTATAACGCTCGCAAATAACCGTATTCAATTTCCTGCGTGAAAAAGTAATTCAAGTCATGCGTACACCGAAATCCCTCAATTGAACAAACTGTTCAATATTAGATGGACCCCGCTTTTTGTCGATGCACTTAAAATGATGCTTGAACGCGTACTAGAACAGGGTCATCTTTCTCCGTGCATCAGTTCTAAAACTTAACAGTTATAATACTCTTTTATTTTGGGATTCTGTTGCGATTAGAATTTTGAATGTAACGTAGAACCGTTAAGTCAATAGCGGCACGGCACGGCATAAACGGCACCCCGGAGTTGCGCAAGCGCTACGCTGCCTATGTTATATCATTAGGTTCATTACAACGCCTTACTGGGAAGGTATGCAGGTAATACGCTACGCTTCTCGTATTGGATAAGGATGTGGATAAGGAGAGAGATTTAAGGAGGATAATTTACGAGTACACCATATAAGAGCTTTCTTTCTTTCCAATTTCACAGCTCCAAATTATTCTTATTGCCTGACAAAAATAAATGTGCTACAAATTGAAATTCGACTTAAAGTAAACTTTCTAGCCATGTAAGGTTCGCTACTCGTAACACACACACACACATATTTAGCACATTCTCGGGATATTTAAGGCCAATTTATACTCGTAATTTAAATACAGTCAGCAGTATAAATACGAGTAAATGAAACACAAGGTTTTAGCCTGTTGTTGTTGAGCGTGTGTATATAGATACTTACAAGTTCTTTAACTGTACTGTTCAGCTACTTCCGCTGCTGACTGTCACTACCTTGAATAGGAAACATATATCTTGATAGTGATAGACTATACGTAATTATGAAAAAAACCCAACTCGTGGTATTTACTTGCTTAACGAATTGAGGCTGTGTGAAGTTAGCACCCGACATTTGAAAAACATTTTTTTTTTATTTTATTCTTATAGATTTTGGTATGTAGTTGATTGTAATACAATTTTTTTCGTTTGTAGTAGCTCTAAAAAAAAATTACAGGACTTTGAAAAAAACTCATCCCCCCATTTCATCGACCCTCAAATTGAGTCATTGATTCTGAAAGAGAATCGTTTGTAGTTGATTGTAGTAGAAAACATTTCGTTTGTAGTAAAAAAAAAAAATTTTTTTCTCTCAAGTAAACTTTGCACCTATACTTGTAGCACCCGACTTTGGAAAATCTCATTGTTCTTTCATGATTCTCATAGATTTCGGTATGTAGTTGATTGTAGTAACAATGATTTCGTTTGTAGTAACTCTAAAAAAAAATTAGAGCACTTTGAAAAAAAAAAATTCAAAAAAATTTTTTTTTTGTTTCTACACTATCATTCCGGTTTGTAGTTGATTGTAGTATCAATTTTTTCGTTTGCAGAAGCTCTAAAAAAGAATACGAGGAGTTTGAAGTGGCCCTAAAGTTTAGTAGTTTGATTCTTGAATCGAATCATTTGCATTATGCTATACTAGAAAATTTGGCATACAATCGTAATAATTCTAACACTATAAACAAAATTACCACTGCTACAAACTAAAAAAGGTCACAACAAAGGTAATAACCACTATTACAAACAAAATAAAGTTACTACAAACGCCGTTAGCACAGCTAAAAAAGTAATAAAGTTAATATGGTCTAAATTAGTGCTACTACAAACAAAATAAAGTAAGTACAAACGAAATGAACGTTTAGTACAAATGAAATAAAGACACTACAAACGTAATGATTGTCACTACAAACAAAATAACGTTATTACTTTTTAGTAACCTAATATCGTTTGTAGTCGTGTATTTATGTTACTGGGAAATGAAGTTACTACAAACGTGAATAAACTACTACAAACGAAATGACTGCTAGTACAAACAAAATCAAGTTACCACAAACGTAAATATACTACTACAAACAAAATTACGCTACTACAAATGAAATGACTGCTACTACAAAAAAAAATACGAAATTAGGTTACTACAAACGAAATGACTGCTACTACAAACAAAATCAAGTTACCACAAACATAAATAAACTACTACAAAAGAAATTACGTTACAACAAACGTAAAGAAAGCTACTACAAACGATATTTAGTTACTACAAACGAAATTACTGCTACTACAAACAAATTGAAGCTACTACAAACGTAAAGGAAGCTACTACAAACGATATTTAGTTACTACAAACGAAATTACTGCTACTACAAACATAATCAAGTTACTACAAACATAAATAAACTACTACAAACGAAATTACGTTACAACAAACGTAAAGAAAGCTACTACAAACGATATTTAGTTACTACAAACGAAATTACTGCTACTACAAACAAAATCAAGTTACTACAAACGTCAATAAACTACTACAAACATAATTACGTTACTACAAACAAAATCAAGCTACTACAAACGTTAAGAAAGCTACAACAAACGAAATTACTGCTACTACAGACAAAATCAAGTTACTACAAACGTAAATAAACTACTACAAAAGAAATTACGTTATAACAAATAAAATCAAGCTACTACAAACGTAAATAAACTACTACAAAAGAAATTACGTTATAACAAATAAAATCAAGCTACTACAATCGTAAAGAAAGCTACAACAAACGATATTTAGTAACTACAAACGAATTACTGCTACCACAAACAAAATCAAATTACTACAAACGTAAATCAAGCTACTACAAACGATATTTAGTTACTACAAACGAAATTTCTGCTACGACAAACAAAATCAAGTTACTACAAACGCAAATAAAATACTACAAACGAAATTACGTTACTACAAACGAAATGACTGCTACTACAAACAAAATCAAGTTACTACAAACGTAAAGAAAGCTACTACAAACGATATTTAGTTACTACAAACGAAATTAATGCTACTACAGACAAAATCAAGCTACTACAAACGTAAAGATAGCTACTACAAACGATATTTAGTTACTACAAACGAAATTACTGCTACTACAAACAAAATCAAGTTACTACAAACGTAAATAAACTACTACAAACGAAATTACGTTACTACAAACAAAATCAAGCTACTACAAACGTAAAGAAAGCTACTACAAACGATATTACTGCTACTACAAACAAAATAAAGTTACTACAAACGTAAAGAAAGCTACTACAAACGATATCTAGTTACTACAAACGAAATTACGTTACTACAAACGAAATGACTGCCAGTACAAACTAAATTAAGTTACTACTAACGTAAAGAAAGCAACTACAAACGATATTTAGTTACTACAAACGAAATGACTGCTAGTACAGACAAAATCAAGCTACTACAAACGTAAAAAAAGCTACTACAAACGATATTTAGTTACTACAAACGAAATTACTGCTACTACAAACAAAATCAAGTTACTATAAACGTAAAGAAAGCTACTACAAACGAAATTTCTGCTACTACAGACAAAATGAAGCTACTACAAACGTAAAGAAAGCTACTACAAACGATATTTAGTTACTACAAACGAAATTACTGCTACTACAAACAAAATCAAGTTACTACAAACGTAAATGAAGCTACTACAAACGATATTTAGTTACTACAAACGAAATTACTGCTACTACAAACAAAATCAAGTTACTACAAACGTAAATAAAGCTACTACAAACGATATATAGTTACTACAAACGAAATTACTGCTACTACAAACGATATTTAGTTACTACAAAAGAAATTATTGCTACTACAAACAAAATCAAGTTACTACAAACAAAATAAAGTTACTACAAACGTAAAGAAAGTTACTACAAACGTAAATAAAGCTACTACAAACGATATTTCGTTACTACAAACGAAATTACTGCTACTACAAACGATATTTTAGTTACTACAAACGAAATTACTGCTACTACAAACAAAATCAAGTTACTACAAACGTAAATGAAGCTACTACAAACGATATTTAGTTACTACAAACGAAATTATTGCTACTACAAACAAAATCAAGTTACTACAAACGTATATAAAGCTACTACAAACGATATTTAGTTACTACAAACGAAATTACTGCTACTACAAACGATATTTAGTAACTACAAACGAAATAACTGCTACTACAAACAAAATCAAGTTACTACAAACGTAAATAAACTACTACTAACGAAATTACGTTACTACAAACAAAATCAAGCTACTACAAACGTAATGAATGCTACTACAAACGATATGTAGTTACTACAAACGAAATTACTGCTACTACAAACAAAATCAAGTTACTACAAACGTAAATAAACTACGACAAACGAAATTTCGTTACTACAAACGAAATGACTGCTACTACAAACGAAATCAAGTTACTACAAACGTAAAGAAAGCTACTACACGCGATATTTCGTTACTACAAACGTAATTACTGCTACTACAAACAAAATCAAGTTACTACAAACGTAAATGAAGCTACTACAAACGATATTTAGTTACTACAAACGAAATTACTGCTACTACAAACAAAATCAAGTTACTACAAACGTAAATAAAGCTACTACAAACAAAATCAAGTTACTACAAACGTAAATAAAGCTACTACAAACGATATTTAGTTACTACAAACGAAATTACTGCTACTACAAACGATATTTAGTTACTACAAACGTAATTACTGCTACTACAAACAAAATCAAGTTGCTACAAACGTAAATGAAGCTACTACAAACGATATTTAGTTACTACAAACGAAATTATTGCTACTACAAACAAAATCAAGTTACTACAAACGTAAAGAAAGCTACTACAAACGATATTTAGTTACTACAAACGAAATTACTGCTACTACAAACAAAATCAAGTTACTACAAACGTAAATGAAGCTACTACAAACGATATTTAGTTACTACAAACGAAATTACTGCTACTACAAACAAAATCAAGTTACTACAAACGTAAATAAAGCTACTACAAACGATATTTAGTTACTACAAACGAAATTACTGCTACTACAAACAAAATCAAGTTACTACAAACGTAAATAAAGCTACTACAAACGATATTTAGTTACTACAAACGAAATTACTGCTACTACAAACGATATTTAGTTACTACAAACGAAATTACTGCTACTACAAACAAAATCAAGTTACTACAAACGTAAATGAAGCTACTACAAACGATATTTAGTTACTACAAACGAAATTATTGCTACTACAAACAAAATCAAGTTACTACAAACGTAAATAAAGCTACTACAAACGATATTTAGTTACTACAAACGAAATTACTGCTACTACAAACGATATTTAGTTACTACAAACGAAATTACTGCTACTACAAACAAAATCAAGTTACTACAAACGTAAATAAACTACTACTAACGAAATTACGTTACTACAAACAAAATCAAGCTACTACAAACGTAATGAATGCTACTACAAACGATATGTAGTTACTACAAACGAAATTACTGCTACTACAAACAAAATCAAGTTACTACAAACGTAAATAAACTACGACAAACGAAATTTCGTTACTACAAACGAAATCAAGTTACTACAAACGTAAAGAAAGCTACTACAAACGATATTTCGTTACTACAAACGAAATTACTGCTACTACAAACAAAATCAAGTTACTACAAACGTAAATGAAGCTACTACAAACGATATTTAGTTACTACAAACGAAATTACTGCTACTACAAAAAAAACAAGTTACTACAAACGTAAATGAAGCTACTACAAACGATATTTAGTTACTACAAACGAAATTACTGCTACTACAAACAAAATCAAGTTACTACAAACGTAAATAAAGCTACTACAAACGATATTTAGTTACTACAAACGAAATTACTGCTACTACAAACAAAATCAAGTTGCTACAAACGTAAATGAAGCTACTACAAACGATATTTAGTTACTACAAACGAAATTATTGCTACTACAAACAAAATCAAGTTACTACAAACGTAAAGAAAGCTACTACAAACGATATTTAGTTACTACAAACGAAATTACTGCTACTACAAACAAAATCAAGTTACTACAAACGTAAATGAAGCTACTACAAACGATATTTAGTTACTACAAACGAAATTACTGCTACTACAAACAAAATCAAGTTACTACAAACGTAAATAAAGCTACTACAAACGATATTTAGTTACTACAAACGAAATTACTGCTACTACAAACAAAATCAAGTTACTACAAACGTAAATAAAGCTACTACAAACGATATTTAGTTACTACAAACGAAATTACTGCTACTACAAACAAAATCAAGTTACTACAAACGTAAATGAAGCTACTACAAACGATATTTAGTTACTACAAACGAAATTATTGCTACTACAAACAAAATCAAGTTACTACAAACGTAAATAAAGCTACTACAAACGATATTTAGTTACTACAAACGAAATTACTGCTACTACAAACGATATTTAGTTACTACAAACGAAATAACTGCTACTACAAACAAAATCAAGTTACTACAAACGTAAATAAACTACTACTAACGAAATTACGTTACTACAAACAAAATCAAGCTACTACAAACGTAATGAATGCTACTACAAACGATATGTAGTTACTACAAACGAAATTACTGCTACTACAAACAAAATTAAGTTACTACAAACGTAAATAAACTACGACAAACGAAATTACGTTACTACAAACGAAATGACTGCTACTACAAACTAAATCAAGTTACTACAAACGTAAAGAAAGCTACTACAAACGATATTTCGTTACTACAAACGAAATTACTGCTACTACAAACAAAATCAAGTTACTACAAACGTAAATGAAGCTACTACAAACGATACTTAGTTACTACAAACGAAATTACTGCTACTACAAACAAAATCAAGCTACTACAAACGTAAAAAAGCTACTGCAAACGAAATAAACCTACATAAACGAATTTCCGCTACTATAAACGACATAGAGATACTACAAATGAAGCTACTTAGTTTCATAGCAGTTATTTTGTGTCGTGTTATTTATAAACGAAATGAAATGCGTTTAAACTAGGCATATCAATTTCTAGAATCTCAAAATATAATCGTAGTTCAGTTAGTTCTGTTGTTCTTGATAATGTTATAGATAAAGTATTCAAAGACTCTGTATGTCTTGTTTTTTAAAAGACGATCATAGAATTTGGTCATAGTTTTTTACCCATGTTAATTAGCTTCAAATTGTAACGAAAACTTAGTTGCGGAGTTTACTTCTAATTTTCTGATGTTTGATAGAGAAATTGTAAATGCTGCTCTACATAGAGTTGATAATTATGTTAAAAATTTAGAGGAAAATGCTACCGTACAACGGCCAACCGAGTGTCTTTTTCAGCCTGGACATTGGCAGAATCTTCGATAGTTTCGATGGTGCTATATTTTTTAGGGTTCCGGAGTAGGGTTTGCAAGATCCGGTCATTTTAAGGATCCGGATAATTCGAATAGGTCCATTTATTAAATCCGGATATCCGGATATTTCGGATAATACGAATCTTTTACTAAATAAAACAAAATGGTATAAGTAATTTAATGAAACGGTAAATCAACATGTTTGTAATCAAGTAACAACCCAATTGTGCTAACGCAGCATAAAAATTACTCGTTTTACGTCAAATAAACATTTTATTTTCAAAATCAGAACATTTGTAGGTATATTAAACATCGTCTTAAGAAAGAAAGAAAGAAAAAAAGAAAAACATTTATTCGTGACATTTTACAAAACAAAGAAAAAGAAAAAAGGAAATCAAGACAAATTTTGTCACGAAATGGTCCCAACTCAGCATGATGTCAACCTTGCGGCCGACGCTGGTGATAGTGATTTCACACCTATTTATAATTATAGGTCAATCGAATAGAATACGTAAAAACAAAACGCTTTTAAGGATTCTGTTATAAATAGGTGTGAAATCAAGATCACAAGAGTTAGCTGAAAATCGTTTGAAAACCTTCATTTGGTCCTAAATGCGTGTAATCTGAGTTTGCCCCTTGCCAGGGCCCAGGAGGTGTGCATAACTTTTGGGAGCCAAATGATCACAAAATTTTCACTCTTTTTTTTCATTTTCTTGCTTGTAGCACAAAAACGGTACATTCGTCGGAAATGTCATTTCCTTCATTATTAAAGAATGTTAAATTCTGTGTTGAATGAGCATCTAAAACTTCAAACTCGATTTAGTGATACAGCTGAAATCAAAGGTTACAAACCGAGACTTTTATCGGTTACCTAAAATGACACTTTAAATGATGCCCTGATTTTTACTATATTTTCTTAAATTACTCGTATACAAAAGAAGATCTTAAGATTAAGCATAGAATGATCTAAGGGCCTGCCAGTACAGCACCTGAAAGAATGACCGAATCCGTCGTCGGGGGCCAATTTTGTTCGCTTAGCCTGCTAGACCACAATTGACCACAAACGATGTTTTAGATTCCATTCGACGCAAAGTTTAACACACACACACACACACACACAAACATCACGCCTGTATTCCCAAATGGGGTAGGCAGAGCACTAGAAACGTTGCTAGCTTCGGAGCAAAGTTTTATATTCTTTAATATTGAAGAGAATGACATTTCCGAAGTACCGTTTTTATGCTAGAAGCAAAAATCTGGAAAACAGGAAAGATTTCAGGGTTATTTTGCACCATAAAGTTATGCACACCTCATAGAAAGGGGCAAACTCGGATTACACTCATTTAGGACCTAATGAAAGTATTAAATCGATTTCCAGCATGTTGGAAATTGATTCTTCGAAAAATTCGAATTCGATTAGCCTGTTATGCTAAAGCGAGATTTATAGACAGAAATAATATAAATTTACTGAGGTAAGCATAGCAAAGAAAGAGAAAGTGATAACAACTAAATTGTAGCAAATTATTGTTAACGCTCTGCTCTGGTCCTATAAACGGACTTTCAGCAATAGTGCAGTGCCATACCAGTGCAGCAAAGCTGATGAGTGCGCGCGAGAGGCTTGATTGGTATCCAGCCGTAATACTTTTATTATCTTATTGAAATAGCCAAGAAGTTGACGTCCATCCCAATGATGTGCATTAGTGCAAGTTGGTCAACTATAAAAGCAAAAAGAAAAGAGCAAGCTCTATATTTTTTATGTTTTAGGAAAGCCCGAAGCATGCTATAGCAGTATAGTGCGACTCTTAACCGCGGGTTAAAGGAAAAAAATACTGAGATTGACGATCCTATTATTCGTACAGTTATTATTTCATTTTGCGAAGCAGGATTAATAATATTTAATTATATTTCACTTCGTTAACAGTACTATCCGAAAGATTCAAATAATCCGAATCCTTAAGGTGGTCAGATCCGGATCCGAAATAGAGCGGATATCCGGATAATACGGATATCCGGATATCCGGATTGCAAACCTATTCCGGAGCCAAAATGGCAAAAACGGAAACCTTGTAGTTTCGCCATGTCTGTCTGTCTGTCTGTCCGTTCCTCCGCGGCTTTGCTCAGGGACATCAATGCTAGAAAGTTGTAATATTGCATATATATGTATGTAAACTATGCCGACAAAATAGCACAAAAACAATTTTTTTTTGTGTACCTCCCGTAGACGTAAAGTGGGGTTGATTTTTTTTCTCATCCAACGTTGTAGTGTGGGGTATCGTTGGATAGGTCTTTTAAAATCATTAGGGGGTTGCAAAACGATTTTTCGATTCAGTGATTTGTTTGCAAAATATTTAACTTTAAAGAGCAAATTTTCATTAAAAACGACTTCCCCCCCCCCCTCTAAAATCTAAACCGGCTGGTGGAAAATTTTGAAAAAATTCAGAATTGTAGTAAGTATATCAAACTTTCAAGGGAAACAACAATAACGGCTAAGTTTGCTTGAGAAGTATTAGTAGTTTAAGAGTAAGGAGCAGCCTAAGGTATAAAATTTATTTATTTATTTATTTATTGTCAACTACCTAAACTACCGTGAGACCCACTCATATTAAATATATTGACCCGGGTAACTCACGTCTTAAATCGAGTTTAGCTCGACATGTTTCGGGCTAATCCGTAGCCCTTCGTCTTCGGAGCAACGCAACTCAGCGGCTGCTGCAACAAGCGCAGGCGTTGCTCCGAAGACGAAGGGCTACGGATTAGCCCGAAACATATCGAGCTAAACTCGATTTAAGACGTGAGTTATCCGGGTCAATATATTTAATATACCTAAACTTGGAAGATTCTGTATAAAATACGAAATCCTTAGAAAAATATTACTTATTTTTTTCGTAATGGCTACGGAACTCTATTTTGGGCGTATCCGAAACGCTCTTGGCTGGTTTTATTTCTAAAAATTGAATTGAATAAGTAGATTAAATTGTCTTGAAAATTGTAAGGTTCAATCAGCCTAGCTGATCTCTTTTGCTTTTTTAGACAAGACTCGGCAATAATTTTTGAATAGTTTACTCAGCGCCGATTGTGCCTAGCTGAGCTTTGGTCCTTTGTGTATAACAGGATATTTAACCCTCTGCCACTGACATTACGTCTGCCAGACACCGCCAAATCCTAGTACCGTTGCCATTTTTCTGTTTCGCGTCCCATCGTTCTGTCTCTCTCAGTACCTTCATAGGGCTACCTCCTCTACCCGTTAAAACAACATCAGCCGCCACGACGACTGTAGGTGCCGAGCCGAGTTAGAGCTGTTAGGTGTCTGCGAGACGTAAGATCAGTAATGAGTGATAATAATAATAATAATAATCTTTATTTCAAGTAACTGTGACTCATTTTGTTAGTAGACAGGCTTATTTCTAGAGTTAGTATCCATCACTATTGATGGATCTAATAGACGTATTGTCAGTAAAATGGTTATAATCCCGTAGAGTCCTACAGACGTCTCGTCAGTCAATTATTTTTGTCAATAGTGTCTAAAGGGCAACACACACAGAGAGCGGGCGCGGGTCGTGCGCGTGCCCGCGACGGGCGTATTTGCATGACGGTATATGGACGCCTTCACACAGAACGCGGGCGCGGGTCGGGCGCGGGACGGGTCGTGCGCGGGCCCGCGCCCGTCGCCCGTCGTCACAAACAGAGCGCGGGCCGAGCGCAGAGTTACCAACTCTCAAAAATATTTATCCCTAAAGCTTAAGTTAAAAACCCCTAAAACTCGATTTTAATGAAAATTTGTACTTTAAAGTTGAATATTTCGCAAACAAATCAGTGAATCGAAAATCGTCTCAGTAACCCCCTAATGGTTTTATTTTAAAAGACCCCACACTATAGGGTTGGATGAGAAAAAAAAAACCCTACTTTACGTCTATGAGTGGTACCAAAAACTATTTTTTTTTAATTTTCCATTGTACCATTTTTTGTTGATTTTGTTACACGGGAACAGTGAGATATTTGCGTACGAAGAACTCCACCTACTTCAAAAAAAGCTTTTTAGGGTTCCGTAACCAAAGAGTAAAAACGGAATCTGTATTACTAAGACTTCGCTGTTCGTCCGTCCGTCACCAGGCTGATCTCATGAACCGTGATAGTCAGACAGTTGAAATTTTTACATATTATGTATAACTATGGCCGCTAAATACAGTTGTGGTCATATAATTAAGAACGATTTTTTATAGAGAAGATTTTTTCAAACTGACAAGTGTTACTAACTGTATGTATATTTTTGTACTTCTCTCGGTATCGTAAAACTTTTCCTTACTAGCGGTAAATTCATTTATACATATAATTGGCTAAAAAATAAATAGATAAACTTTATATATTACATCTAAACCTAGTATTACTACTTACTGGCTGGTCATATAATTAAGAACGCTGAATAGTTTATTTTTTATTCAAATTTAAATAGAGAACGGACCGCCGCTTTGTGGTTTTAGGTTATTATTTGAATAATTTTGGCGCCATTTAGTGCCGTAAAAGTCTTAAAGGCGATTGCTTCATATAAAAACAACGGGGAAAAATAAAAGTTGTGATAAATCTACAAGAAAAGTAATACTAAAACTTCGCGACAAGAATTGGTCGTATAAACACATAGCCGATCATCTGCAATGTTCAAAAACTATGGTTTTCCACGCCATAAAGCATTTTGCTACGTATCAAACTACTTCAAATGTTCCGCGTGTACCTAGACAAAGAAAGTCATCTCGTCGAGATGATCGAAATATCGTTCGTTTGGCAAAACAAAATTCTTTTAAAGGGTCTAATGAGTTGAGAAAAGAATATTTTGGCGAAAACAACCCTTCAGCAATCTCGGCACGCAGTATTCGAATGCGTATGGTGGAAGAAAAGTTGCACGGAAGGATAGCAAGGAAGGTGCCTATGTTGAAACGGTGTCATAGGCAAGCCCGGCTTGCATTTGCAAGAAGATATGAAAACTGGACAGTCAGACAGTGGAAAAACGTTCCTTTTTTCTGACGAGACAAAAATAAATAGGGTATGTTCTGATGGCAAACGATATGTAAAACGGCCTCCAAATAAAGCATCCGACCCAAAGTACACAAAAGTAACTTTAAAGCATGGCGGGGGAAATGTAAAAATTTGGGGATGTTTTTCTGGACATGGTGTTGGACCTGTTAGGCTGATAGAAGGAAACATGGATCAATTTCAATACAAAAACATACTGGAAGAAACAATGTTACCATATGCTGAAGGCGTGCTTCCGGTTATTTGGACATTCCAGCACGACAATGGTCCCAAGCATACTGCACGTACAGTTAAGGAATTCCTCACATCGCAATCAGTTTCTGTCTTAGATTGGCCAGCCAACAGCCCCGATCTTAGAGCAATAGAGCATCTTTGGTGCGAAGTCAAGAAAAAAGTTTCAAATCGACAGTGTGGCAATTTAAGAGAACTGTATGACGTATTCTTAGAAGAATGGAACTCTATCTCTCTTGCGAAATGTCAAAAATTGATAGATTCAATGCCTCGCCGGTGTAAGGCAGTAATAAAAAGCCGTGGACATGCTACTAACTATTAATTTTAGTTAAAATGTATAACATTGCTTTTTTTTCTGTACAAACTTCACGTTAGTGTGATTTAGTTAATCTAAGTTTCAAATAAAAAAACTTTCGAACCGTTCAATAAATCGTTCTTAATTATTTGTCCAGCTTCATTACTATTTGAATTTGTTACTAAAGAGAATAAAAACAAAATTTGAGTAAAAATGACAGTAATTTTATTCTTTATTCTAAATCCCGTTTGCTCTATTCATGTGGCTATTTCATAACGTAACTAGTTACTTCTAAGAAGGACCCACGACTACACATGACATGATTTAGTTAAAAATAATCTGGAACTTCAAATCGTTCTTAATTACGTGGCCACCACTGTATAACAACAAATACTAAAAACAGAATAAAATAAATATTTAAGGGGGCTCCCATACAAAAAACGTGTTTCCTGATATGTCTAATAAATGTTGTATAGATGATACGGAACCCTTCGTGCGCGAGTCCGACTCGCACTTAGCCGGTTTTTTAGAACGCTGTATCGTATTTTCTATAATAAATTAAAGTGACAGAAAATTTGCTTGCTGCGCGTGCGCTAAATCAACATGCCTGCAGTGTGCGGCGCAAATTAACGAGAAATACAACACTGATATTTGAGACTGAAAAACTCAAAAACTACCCTAAGGATTTTTTTAATGTTAAATATATTTCTTTGTTCATGCCAGAAGTAAGCAAAATTATGTTTATTAAGTATATTAATTTTACGGTTCGTAGATATAATTTCATTTCATAAACAGGGCTGTGTACTCCTCAGAACAGAAACAAAAACACCACCTCAGTGGCAGAGTACTTGTTTATCTTCGAGTCAATGGCGAAGGTGCCTTACTGATCTTGTTATCCTCAGCGGTGGGGTAAAAGAAATACAACATATGTACTTTAGTTTCGTGTTAACCTTAGCGGTCCCCCGACACCGACGACGCTTAGATAAAAAAATATTACTAGATACTTACTTATACTAAATTAACTTAGGCTAATTTTGCGGGAAATCAGCATAGTCCCCGCTGGATAGGGATAAACGAATTATTTGCAGATGAAGTCTCGGGCAACAGCTAGGTAGTGCATAATTGTTTTTTCTCAAAAATGTCCGTAAAAGTTGACATTATTCTTTACATATCAGAAGGTGAAGTGCATAGTTTATGGTCAGCGAAAAATTAAAAAGTTAAAAAGATTGCAGGCGCGCTAGCTCGACAATAATGAATTAGCGCGCCTGCAATCAGTCACATTTTTTTTTAAAGTTAAAAAGGCCATGGAAATGTTGGCACAAGTCGTATACAGCCAAGTCTAATGGCCGGTATCAGATATTTTGTTGGAACTCCGGACTTTTTCTATTGGGTCTGAAATAGCTTGTGGTGTTTTCGGTGGAAAAATACACCTGCAGTTTATTTTTAATGAAAAAAGGCGGGAAAGCATAAGAAAAATATTGGAATAAAATTAAATTTTATAATATATTTTGAGAAAAAGTTTATTCTATTTCAGAATTATTCACCATTTTTGAGAAAAGCTTTATATTAGTCTCGGCTGGAATAGCAATTGCTGGCTTCGTATTAGTTAAACGGACTCGCAAGCTCGTCCGTTTAATACTCATACTCAGCCAGCAATTGCCTACTTCCAGGCCACGACAATAATCTACTATTTACTTTTTAGTTGTCTTTTATAGCTGCGTTTTTTTTCGGGCGTTTCTATTTTTATTTTTGCCGGCGTTTTTTTATGTCGGGGGTTTTTAATTTTTTTTAATACTAACGATCGAAACTCATAATGATCGGAATTCATAATATAACTATTCATACACCTTACCACCCGACCAGGTGGACAGAGTGGTTTGTCGGTTGGTAATACATCGTTCACTAATATTGGTTTTCATATATTTTATTATAGTAACGATGGAAACTCCTGATCATTCTAATTCATAACGCCAATATTAATAATTTTGTTAAAACTAATATTTGTTTTCATACATTTCTTAATCATAGGTGTTATTTATCCGCATTATTGAAATTCATAATGTCAATGTGCTTTATACATATATTTATTGTCATATACCTTTTAGGGCCATTTATTATTTTGTTGTCCTTTTTTTTAATTTTGAGTTCCTCTTTTTATACTAAATTTTTATGGACATTTTGTATAACTCAATGGAAAAAATTGTAGGACAAAGCATAAGCAACTTTACCAATTCACCAAATTGCATTGAAATCTGAGAAAAGAAAGATTACCGACAAAAAATAAAAATAAAACGGCCAAGAGCGTGTCGGACACGCCCAAGATAGGGTTCCGTAGCCATTACGAAAAAAATCAAGTAATATTATGTGCGTTATAACACTATTAAAACACTTACTACAGTCGTAACATCTATTACCAGAAAAAGAGCGTATCTTCACGGCACTTACGTACTTTTGTTGAGAACCGCAGTTTTTCGGCAATCACTCAAAAACGGTATATCCGATTTTGTTGAAACCAATTTTCGTTGAAAGTATTTATTAAGCGTTATTAAGGAAGACGGTTCGGAGTAGAAGGCGGGAACGAAGCGGCGCGTAGCTCCCGCCTTAGCCTTCGATGTTAGGTTTTTTTATGGCAGCAAACAGTTTAATACATCAGTGGCAGCAAATATAACGGCCACCAGGAAAGTAGGTTGGATGCCATTCAATATGTTACTAAACGCGTATGAATTCGCCGCTAGAGGCGCTAGTGTAGCGTGAGGTCTCCGAAATGTCAAATCTCATAGTTTTTGGGTGAGCTACGCGGGTTTATATATAATTAGAATAATTTTGTGAATATTTCGCATTACCTGAAATTAATTATGGCAATTATGCGTTAAGGGGCAATGAATGTCTGTGTTTTGAGACAGTTTTATCTTTCGGAAACTTTCCTCCCTTTTTTTCCCCGAACCGAGCAAAACGGGACTACGCAACACTGTGGTTGCTCGATATTTTTATGGTACGGTTTTAAGGTGTATTAAATATGATTTTAATCTAAACTTTTTTTTCACGCCCGTAATAACAGACGTAAAGTCACACTTAAAAACCTCACGCCACGCTGGCGCCATTTAGAAAGACAAAAAACATAGCCCTCATTGCCAATACAGTATTTGACTATTTTTTATATGTATTATAAATTAAAACTTTACAATGCCTGTTATCGAATAGAGAAACAAATATTAAGCTACCTTTACAAATAACAAAGTTATGGTTTGAAATTCAAGATTAGACAGAGAAAGACATACTGGCACGTGACTCTACCAATACACTATCCCTGATTTATATAGACTAATTAAAAAAAATTGCTAACTTTCCGCAGAGTAAAAATGGATTTCAATTTCAGGGCAGATTTTCAAAATTATTTCAATAATAGAAAACTACAATGTGTCTCTAACTGACAATTAAGAATATTAAAATAGATCATAATATAAATTCATGTCCCACGGGAACTTTACAATTTCTCGGATATAAGACTGATAGTGATATGCGGTATTGTGATATGAAAATGGTTCATTATGAAACGTTGGTTGTTGGGATGAAGACAACCTTTTCGGCGGCGCACTTCGTCAGGCATGAAAATTTATTTACTTAACGAAAGTTAAATAACTGCAACGTCAACCAATACGCGTTAAACCTATAACTTACACATAGGAAACATTTAAAAGGGTTGACTCTTTCCCTAAAAACGACCATCCTGACCGGCAAAGTGTTCAAAACATGACAATGTCAATTCAAATTTCAATATCAAATACGGCTGAGCCGATTTGATGAAACATGTTTACGATCATCGGTAAATACTGATTTAAATATATAAAAAATGCATTAAAATTATTTAAATAGGTCCACCCGTTCAAGAACTAAAAAAGAAAATACACATAGCGGTCAAACGTATAACACCTCTTTTTGCGTTGGTTAAAAACTTGCATGGCAGATTTGACACCTGTCGTAGCCAATAACGACAGCCATTATATATCGGTAAATGGCTTTAATTACTGTAGGTGCGCCTCCTGAGGCTTCGATGAATTAATGAAAAGAGATTTAGAGGCACACGAACGTATAATAAAGATTATCAAAAAGGAAAGTATTTACAATGGAATATTAAACTAGGGAAAAGGAAGGAAATGAGTTTCGCGCAATGGATAGTTCTGTTCAGGACCGCGTCGCCGGAAGGAATGTCGCTCCGCTTCTCGACTGGCCTTCTGGGCAATTCAAATGAACTCGAATACGCCGCGCAGTTCCACGCGCCGGTGTGCAGATGTTTACAGTATTGCCAACACGTGGAACCGACTGCGGCTAGCGGGGTAATGGCTTATCTGGACGCTACACTACTCCCCCGCCGAGACCATTGCCTGCTATGGTCGATAGTGATCTGGAAATCTTACATATCGTCCACTTCGCGTCATTCTGACGGTGCTCGGTTCAGGCTCTGGTATTGTTGATGCTTGATGGCTGTTGGATGTGTCCTCATTTATAGTGTCGCTGGTCATGAAGGCCGGCTTCAGTCGATCGATGGTCACGGTGTTCGGCTTTCCATTTAAAATGATTCGAAAGGTCTTGTCACGTCTCTCGAGGACCTTGTACGGGCCTGAGTACGGGGACTCTAGCGATCTCTTCGCGTGCCCTTGACGAAGAAAAACGTACTCGGCCGTGCTCAACTCTTTCGGGATGTAAAAAGGTTTCTTCGAGTGATGACTGGCCGGGACTGGGTTGAGTTTTCCAATGTGGTCACGAAGTCTGGCTGCGAAGTCCGTGTAGTCGACCGTAGTGCCCTTCGTAGGCGTAAAGAATTCGCCAGGTAGGCGTAGAGGTTCCCCGTAGACGAGCTCTGCTGCTGAAGCTTGTAAGTCGTCCTTCCAAGCGCTGCGGATGCCCAGCAGCACCAAGGGTAAGGCTTCAGCCCAGTGCGTATTGGAGTGGCACATGATTGAGGACTTGAGCTGGCGGTGGAGTCTCTCAATGATCCCGTTGCAGGCCGGATGATAGGATGTGGTAGGCCGGTGCTCTGCCCCGAGGATGGATGACAAGGTGTGGAACAGCTCGGACTCAAACTGCCTGCCCCTGTCAGTGGTGATTTTGACAGGGCAGCCGAAGCGGGCGACCCAGCCCGCGATGAAGGCTCGCGCGCAGGTCTCCGCTGTGATGTCAGCCAAGGGGTAGGCCTCAGGCCAACGGGTGAAGCGATCAATGACCGTCAAGCAGTATCTGTAACCACAAGAAAATGGTAATGGCCCTACTATGTCCATGTGGACATGTGAAAAACGAAGTGATGGTGTATGAAATGATGATATGGGTGATGACGTATGACGTGAAATTTTGTTTTTCTGGCAATCTGTGCATTCTCTCGCCCAACGGCGACAATCTCTGCGTATGTCGGGCCAGACGAATCGTTGCGTCACCAATTTGACAGTTGCGTTTGCACCTGGATGGCTCAAACCGTGCAATGAGTTGAAAGCTGCACGACGAAAGGCTTGAGTAAGGTAAGGTCTTGAATTACCGGTGGAGATGTCGCAATAAATTTCGAAATTATTTTCAAAAGATTTGATTTTCTTGAGATTCAATGAAGACGATGATGATGATGATGATGAGTCAACTTGAAGAAGCGCTTGCAGTTCAGGATCTTTATCTTGAGCGCGTGCAAGGCTTTCGTAGTTGATTGACCCATTTATTTCTTCTACTCTTGAGAGTGCGTCTGCAACAACGTTATCTTTTCCCGCTACGTACCGTATGTCCGTACTAAACTGTGAGATGAAGTCTAAGTATCGGAACTGTCTCGGTGAGCATTTGTCTCTAGCGGTGGTGAATGCAAACGTCAAAGGTTTATGATCCGTATAGATGATGAAGGGTCTGGCCTCGACCATGTGACGAAAATGTCTGATAGCGTCGTATATAGCCAGCAGTTCTCTGTCATACGGACTATACTTCTTTTGAGCAGGATTCAGTGGTCTTGAAAAGAATGCTAGTGGTTCCCAGGCTTCCGGTGCTGCGCGCTGCTGTAAGACTGCGCCGATGGAAACGTCTGAGGCGTCAGTGTGGATAGCGAGCTCGACGTCTGTCAGCGGATGAGCGAGAAGAGTGGCTTGAGAGAGAGCTTGCTTACATGACTCGAATGCATGCATCATGTCTTCTGTCATCTCGATCTCTTGCGTTGGCTTCTTCTTCGGACCGGACAGTACGACGTTCAAGGGCGCTTGCAAAGCTGATGCACCTGGTACGAACCTTCTGTAGAAGTTGAACATGCCCAGGAATCGTCTGAGTTCCTTGACATTCTTGGGTACAGGGTAGTCTTGGATTGCTTGTACCTTAGACTGTAGCGGACGGATCCCCTCTGCGGACACTTCATGGCCAAGAAAGGTGATGTTCGTTACACCAAACTCACATTTTGCAGTGTTGATGAGGATACCATACTCTGACAGTCGACGAAATAGTTGATGGAGATGTTGGTGATGCTCTTCTGCGTTTCGAGAGAAGATCAGAATATCGTCCAAGTATCCATAGCAGAAATCCAGACCTCGCAGCGCTTCGTCCATGAAACGTTGAAACGTTTGAGCTGCGTTCCGGAGACCAAACGTCATGTATGGAAACTGAAACAGGCCAAAAGGTGTGATAATGGCTGTCTTCTTGATGTCATCCGGATAAACTGGGATCTGGTTGTAGGCTTTGACAAGATCAACCTTGGAAAATATTGTACTCCCGGCGAGTTGCTGCGTAAAGTCTTGAATATGTCGGATCGGGTACTTGTCTGGAATCGTACGCGCATTAAGGGCACGGTAATCGCCGCATGGTCGCCAGCCGTCATCTTTCTTGGGTACTAGATGAAGCGGAGAAGACCATGGACTCTCAGACTGACAAGCTGTACCGTTCTGCAGCATATCCTCGAACTCCTTTTGTGCGATCTTCAGGCGATCCGGAGGAAGGCGTCGGGGCTTACTTGCAATCGGCGGGCCAGGGAGTGTGCGTATATGATGCACTGTATTATGCTTGGGTACCTTTGGTGTACCTGAAGGTCGGGTGATGTCGGGATACTGACGTAGGATCTCGTGGTACTTGGATTCCCCTGACATCACCTTCACTGACGAGATGTCTTCGGATGTACCTTGGGTTGGTACTGCAGCGGAAAGAGTAGTGTGGCCATCTATAATGCGTTGTTTTCTGCAATCAATCATAATATTAAAGAAGGACAAAAAATCAACACCAATGATGGGTTTAGCAACGTCTGCCACAACGAATCTCCAATTAAATGCTCGCCGCAAACCCAAGTCAAGTTTCAGTTGCACCGAACCGTAGGTAGATATAACTGAGCCGTTCGCCGCTGTTAACTCGTAGCTGCTCTTAGGTCGGTTGCCACTGAGTGACGTGCGCGGGTATACACACAAATCCGACCCGGTGTCTACTAGGAAGAGAACTTTCGAGGAACGGTCCATTACGAAGAGGCGGCCCGGTTTGGTATGGCAGTCGTTAGCCGCTACTTCCGGCTGCCGTTGAAGTTTTCCGACCCAGGGTAACTGCAAGGCCTGGTACAGCGAGTAGAGTTGTCTCCAAACCTGTAATGGTACCAGCAGATGGACGGGTCTCTTGGTTTCGACGCAGACCGTGACCGCGCTTGACGTCCGACTGGAGTTTTGTTGCGGGAATTAAAACGCGAGCGCGATCTTGAGTGCGGTTGTCTACTACTGAACTGCGCTTTGAGCGAAGCAATTTCCGATGTTAGTTCTGCCATTTGCTTTGCCATTGCCACGAAATCTGAATTTGAAAAATTTTTGCTGTCACTGTCATTTTTTACGGAAAATATTTGCGGTTCTTGTGGTACAAGATCGTGCACTTTGTCAGCTAAATCCGCGAGTTCATCTAGCGTTGAATTTGGCTGCGATGCGATTACGACCTGTAAATTTTTCGGTAACCGGCTTGACCATACGGTGCGCAAAAAATCATCCGTCACTGAAGTTCCAGCCAAAATGCGCAGCTGGCGTAAAAATTGCGATGGTTTCCTATCGCCCATTTGCTCACCTTGTAATAATTGCAGCGATTTCTTTTCCTGCGACAATGACAATCTTGAAATAAGCTCGGTTTTCAATTTGACATACCGGTTTTCGGCCGGCGGAGAATTTATGATATCCTTGACTTCTACCGCGTATTGATGTTCCAACTGACTAATTACGTAATTGAATTTTGTAGAATCAGCCGTTATTCCCGACAAAGAAAATTGCGCTTCCATCTGCGAAAACCAAAGCGCAGGCTCTTGCGGCCAAAACGGCGGCGCTCGTACACCGACTTTGAAAACGGCGCCATCGCTGTCACTTGCGCCGTTTCCCTTTGACATTTCAATATTATGTAGGTTTTATATTCTTACTTGAATTTTGCTTGAATTTTGCGTTTCTTGTCCAATGCGGGGTCACCAGTGTAGGTGCGCCTCCTGAGGCTTCGATGAATTAATGAAAAGAGATTTAGAGGCACACGAACGTATAATAAAGATTATCAAAAAGGAAAGTATTTACAATGGAATATTAAACTAGGGAAAAGGAAGGAAATGAGTTTCGCGCAATGGATAGTTCTGTTCAGGACCGCGTCGCCGGAAGGAATGTCGCTCCGCTTCTCGACTGGCCTTCTGGGCAATTCAAATGAACTCGAATACGCCGCGCAGTTCCACGCGCCGGTGTGCAGATGTTTAGTATTGCCAACACGTGGAACCGACTGCGGCTAGCGGGGTAATGGCTTATCTGGACGCTACAAAAAACTTCGTAAATGTACCACTTTTATTTATGCAAAGTTACATTTCTTATCTGATTTAAATTATTTTAACTTTGGTCTTTTTAATGCAAAATTTACTACGGCGAAGTCGTAGCGCGTAGCAGTGTTTTTCGTTATATAGTCCGTAGTAGGATTTACGAGGTTTATTTGCCATATTGTTTCTTCTATTCGCGTTCTGCACATAAATCACATCCTGAAATTTGATCACATGCGTAAGCTTCACATTCATTATTTCTACGCAATCTTGTTTCTTTCTTATTCCGCGATTTCTGCACAATAGAATTCCACACAACTGAAATTTAATCACATACGTAATGATACAGTCATTATTACTAGCATCTTGTTTCTCTTCTATTCGCGATTCGCCACAGTATGAATCCACACTGTTTAAAATTCACAGCGTTAATACTTTCACGATTCTGTAATTATTTTTTTAAAAATCTCATACATAACCGGGAATCGAACCCGGACAAAATTGGGCAGAGAAAAATTTTTTTTTTTTTAATTTCAATCGTCCCTGTTTATTATTATTATTTTATTTAGGCTGCTGCTGCCTTCGGGAAGCTTCGTCTCAAGGTGTTCCGTTCACATAACTTAAAGCTCGCGACCATGATAATTTTTACCGCGGGAAAAGCGACTCACGCAGTCTGTTTTTTTTTAATTTATTATAAACGCGACTAGGAAGAAACAAGATATCATAGAAAATAGATAGAATAAAAGATAAAGATAGTATCGTGAAGTATAACGCATGTGAGTAATTCAATTTTGTAGTCTGGATTCTCCCGAATTAAAATTTGGTGTTGATTGGTTTCGATTTTCTATTCTTCTGTTGTGCTTCATCTCTATCTTCTTTATGTAGTATTCTTTATACTTTGTCATTATTTTATCATGTAACTCATCTACTCCTTTCTCTTCGTGATTATTTATCTCTCTTCCTACTTGCTCGTTTTTTGTTTCTGGTTGGTATTTTTCATTGTTATCAATCTCTTGGTTTATCTCTCTGCTCTGTTTCTGTTGTTTTATCTCTCTGTTTTGTTTCTCATGTTTTGTTTCTCTGTTTTGTCTCATCATGTTTTGCTTCTCTGATTTGTTTCTCATGTTCTATCTCTCTTGTTCTCTTAAGTTTTTCTCTCTCATGGGAATGGCTGTATGTGTAACCTCTATGCAACAGTGTATGGTGTCTTTTTCCACAGGTGTGACAGGATGATT
>NW_027413065.1:0-24564 GCF_025370935.1 Choristoneura fumiferana
GTAAAACGGCTACGTTTTCATGGCGAGAGGCGTCAAGCGCGCTCAATTTTATGCAATTTTTAAACTATCAAGCTTATCCTATAATATAAACTAGGTTGGTACTTAACAGATTCGTATTGGTAGGTATATAAATAAAAGATATACAATTCAAGGCATGTAATAGTGAGTCTGATCTTTAACATAGATTTACTTAGTTTAGGACTTTGTCTTAATAAGCTAATTTTATTAAATAATTTTGGTACCAGGTACTGTGAACATCTTTTACCATAATAGTTTTTATTTTTTGGCTGTACGAGCTTTTTCTCTCTTACACTCCTTGTATTATTATTTTATACAATTTGTTCTGATGATCAGTCATTATTCCTAATTGGTCATATTCCTAATTCAACACTTTCCTAACTGGTCATATTACTAACTCGTCATATTCCTGATTCGTCATATTCCTTACTCGTCATACCATGTACATTTGCCTGCACAAAATTAATTATAATATTTAAATCCTCTGTGGTAAATGATAAGAACCATAATACAGTGCCAGAAACAGATCAAAGTTTTTATTCGACAAAAACTTAGTCGGTTAGGTTAAGGTTATTTTTTTATGACCACCCAGAACCGATTCGGGGCACTTATTACATCGGTTCTGGGTGGTCATAAAAAAAAATACCTTAACCTAACCGACTGTAAGCACGTGTTCGTAATTTCATTTGACTGTACAATGACGAGTTAAGAATATGATGAATCAGGAATATGACGAGCTAGGAATATGACCAGTTAGGAAAGTGTCGAATCAGGAATATGACCAATTAGGAATATGACGAATCAGGAACGAATCTTTATTACTAATTATTAATTTATACACATCACTGTAATAATGCTCTAATCCTAAAAGGCACGTGACTTTTTTATCTACGGGTAGGGTTTTATTTACAGGGATACCTACTCAGTCAAATGAACCTTGAAATACTCCAAAACAATTTAAAGACTCCTTTTGATGCGTTGTTGAACTAAGTAAACGTTTAGAAACGCTTACATGCGTTTGGCATGATTTTAAAAATCATCATCATCATCTCAGCGGTAGGATGTCTACTGTTGGGCATAGGCCTCCCCCATAAACCTCCAGTTGCCTGGGTTGGAAGCGGCTTGCATCCGTGGACCCGCGACTTTAACTAGGTCTTCCGTCCATCTCGTTGCCAATCCGCGGTCTCCAGGTTCAAAAAAAGCCAGCAGTGGATGCACGAATTTTAACAATGTAATAATCTTTTAGAGGGACGTATCTGGTATACGAGAACAACGAACCTAAGATAGAAGAGCGAGCGAGTGTGGTTGCTGCACAAGTGGAATTTTGACGACGTCCTCAATGTGGTGCTTACACTTTTCACGGTGTCCACCTTCGAGGGGTGGCCAGGGTGAGTTGAACCCTACAGGGAATATTACAGATGTATATATTATACGCCTAATGATTTAACTCATGGTCTCTGAAGCAGAGGATCGTGGGTTTTAAAACTGAGGTCCCACGTCAAAGTTTTTCGTTTATGCAGGAAATATTATGTGAAGGAAAATCGCGAGGAAACCTCGATACACTTGTGAAGCATTTTGATGGTGGGTTATGAATGAATGACCCCATAGTATATTCATATTTTTTTTTTAGATTGTTATCAGTTTCCATGGATTCCAATGAAGAAACGAGGGCCCGGTGGAGAATGCCAGACCTTTGGTCGCCTTCTTCTACATCAGCTACATTATCGTTATTGCGTTTTTCATGGTAAGTAGATCTCATGCCGGCCATTACCTACCATGGCGCATGGCACGCACAGCTTTATCTCTGTTCATTGCGTGTTAGACTCAGGCCAGCGAAAACTGTCCACGCATTTTTACGAAACTTTAATCTGGTATCATTTTTGAGACTGTCAAAATTGTCATATTGTCATTCTAGCCCGGCTTAGATAATTTTGATACTTCTGCTATAAGAAATAAATAATTTTTTTTTGTTTAATTCAACCTCCTACCATCCTCAAAATGCAAATGTTATAAGATTATGTTAGAATTAAAATGTTAGAAGATTCAATGCCAATCTGGTCAAAATGGTCCAAAAATTGATGCGTATGGACTGTACGTAAATGGGCACTGACAAAGGTCATTAAATTTATCAAGAAACTCCTAAAGTGCATCATCATCATCATCATCAGCTTTCACACATTACTACATGAATTTTGATGCAGCTTGAAGAGTCCGAGTATAATTTAATATCTGGAAAATTTAAATAATATCTAAGTATCAACATCGTTTAATCAGTGTACAGCAAGTGTTGTCAGCCTCATTTTTTTTAATTTGCCGCGGTTTTTCGTGGACAGCTTTCGCTGGCCAGTCTATGCCAGGTGTCCACTGCGCTGTGAATACCTAAACCGCGCAATGAACACAGCAGGGCTACTACGAAACCCGAAAGTCGAAGTTCGTGTCGTGCGGTCCCTCTGACACTTATACTATTTAAACGAGAGCGAGAGGGACGGTACGACACGAACTTCGAGTTTCGAGTTTCGTAGTAGCCCTGCGGATTACGTTCGCCGCGCCAACCATTCGGGTGTAGGTACTTAGTCATGGCCATCTAAAATATCATCCACATACATCAGAAGCCCACTAATTTCACTACAGATAGCTATTAGCCGAGTTTTGTTTTGTGTGAGTGAAGGTCTGTGCGTATAAGTTGGATACACCATAAAATTAAATAAATTACAGAAAGAAATAAATAATAAACGTATCATGTGGCTATCGCAAAAAAAAAAAACAAAAAAACAAAAAGAAGAAGAAAGGAGTGCAGAAAACTGCTAGTTTTTTTTAAAGTGACTGATAAGTTTGTTAGTAGTAAGTAACTAATCTATTGAAAACCAAACGTTAAGTAAGCTACCTGATCAGGCTTTATATTCTACTAATATTATACAGTCGAGTTCGTAAACTTCTGAGCAAAAATTTGTTCAAAAATATCTGAACACGCCTCTACGTCGTTAGCAATAGAGTCGTGTTCACATATTTTTGACCAATAAATATTTGCTCAGAAGTTTATGAACTCGACAGTATCTGTGTTAATTCTGTATGTCCTTATGTTTCAGGTTAACATCTTCGTAGGTTTTGTCATAGTGACATTTCAAAAGGAGGGTGAGCAGGAATTTAAAGACTGTGAACTGGATAAGAACCAAAGAAACTGTTTAGAATTTGCTCTTAAAGCAAAACCAATCAGAAGGTGAGCATCAACAAACGTGTAGTGAATACAAGATATGCACGTGGCAGCGGTCGCTTGTTGTTTGACAGCATCCAGTGAGGAGCCATTCCATTCTAAAACTAAGTTTTCAGTACAGTCAGCAGCACCAATATCTGACACAACAAGCGTGCATAAATATCTGATACGACTCTTATTTCTAGGGCCGGAAGGACGTGTCAGATATTTTTTGTACGTTCCGCTGTGGCGGAAACGAATGTAGGTGCTTATGCTGTAATTAACATAACATGTACATGTTTTTTTTAGATACATTCCAAAGCACCGAATACAGTATAAAACCTGGTGGTTTGTGACGTCAGAGCGGTTCGAGTACGTCATATTTTCTTCATCGTGATAAACACCATCGCCCTGATGATGAGAGTTCATCAACCTGAATATAAAAAGGTAAATATTCTAACATTGTCTTGAACATGAAACTACCGTGAGACTCACTCATATTAAATGATATTATAACGGATAACTCACGTCGACACGGTCACGTCGTCGTCACGTCGTGCGAGCAGAGCGGTGGCGCGTAGTGTGCGTGTTGCGGCAGCCGCCGAGTCGCGTGCTCCTGAGAGGAAGGGCTACGAAATAGCCCGAAACATGTCGAGCTAAACTCGGTTTAAGACGTGAGTTATCCGTTATAATATCATTTAATATAATTATAACATTGTCCTTGGATTTATTGCTACGCTTGGTAGACAATCGTAACTTGACCGATACACCAGCAGGCATATGTGTTGGTGTTCAATACAGAGTTATTGTATTTGTATTGTAAACGAGCTAATAGAGAATATTACTGCAATTTTCTGCCGTCAGACTGCAGCACTAGCACAAAACATTGCATTGACATCTATGTAGGTACCTTACGGCACTAGACTGGCTGTTTGGAACAAAACGCGCGGCGCATCTATAATCAATATGATTTTCACACAACTATAGTGAAAGGTTCACAAATCCGCGCTGTGAACAAATTTTGTGCGCCGTTTTGATGTAAGAAACATGCAGTCTATACAAACGATGACGATGCTTAAATGCCATAATATCGTATTATTTCAATTACATTTTGTTAATATAGCTCTATCGTTACTATCGATGTAAATATCATGTTATTTTGTTATTTGTAACTTATAAATATATCATGATTTCTATAGGTACTAATACTCTTTGGTCATGATCTGTCATGGTCACAAAATATAAAGAGAACTGACGTTGTCTTGTCATGGAGGTTTGCGCTAGTGTCGCCCCCTGCGCAGAGCTTTGCCTAATATGCCCTATTGCAAGGAATATAATCTTCTATATAAATAAAAATGAATCGTAAAATGTGTTGCTAAGCGCAAAACTCGGGAACGACTGGTCCGATTTCGCTATTTTTTTTTTGTTGTGTTCATTACTGTCAGGAGAAGGTTTTTATGGAAGAAAATACAGAAAAAAAAACAACGGGGGCGAAGCCGCGGGCAACAGCTAGTAATATATAACTTCAAATGGATCTGACGATACTAACGCCATCTAGCGATATTTTGCCTGCGAAAAACCTTAATTTGAAGTGTTATTTTTGGTCAAAGTCGACATCAACTTACAACCAAAATCAAGACACTTGACTACGTATCAGGTCAAATTACGGCTGTCGTAAAAGTGGACTATGGTGAAGGCACACAGCTACTTTGGTCTATCAAATAAATTGTAATAGAATGGTCGTAAGATGAATATCAGAGCATGTTCGTCTCCATTACTGTCGCGATGCTTACTGCCATGTCATGGAATCGAGTATTTCGCCAACAATATTTTATTTACTGGGACCTCCTGACAATATTGAACTAAGAAATCTAGATTCACTTTATATTTGTTCGAATCTAAAGATGTAGGTACTGATAGATTAGATGCACCACAATACGGTATTTGACAACTCCTGATTTTGCCATATATCTTAATATTATTATGAAAATATAGATATACAGATAGTGTTTAGCGAAGAGAAAATTTAAATCGGTTGAAAATTGGATTTATAGTGATTTTTTGAAAAATCTATATATACCTGTCTCTTTCTCAAACGCTTTTCTTTATGCAGCAAGTATGGCGGTACTGGCGTGTGACGTCACATGCCAGTATGTCTTTCTCTGTCTAATCTTGAATTTCAAACCTTTATAACTTTGTTATTTGTAAAGGTAGCTTAGAAATTGTTTTTCTATTCAATAACAGGCATTTGTAGTTTTAATTTATAAAACGTATACAAAATAGTCAAATACCGTATTCATGGTCATCGAATTTTAAAAAGCTTTTTCACCTCAGCACCTCAAACAGGCAGGTTTTGCTATGAGAAATCAGTGAGCAAAATCGCATTTTGCTCACTCCGTGAGACAAAGTAACTTTTTAATTTTTTTTTAAATGCTGAGTACAGTGTTGGGTCTACTCACTGAATTCCAAATATTTGAACTTTACTTTGATCTGTCATTTCACTTCAACTCGAAAAAAGCAAGAGATAGGATCAAATTTGTCGATTACAAACTTAAATTAAATTTTTGGTATTAAAAATATATCGAAATATTTCCAAAATGTAAATTTTCCCGATCTTTTAATAAAGTATGCAACCTCGTTGCACGAAAGCCGCTTCTCTTGTTTTTTTTTTATAAAAGAATTCCGTATACTGCCTCTACAGTTGGAATAAATATTTGTTAAATTGAATGAATTTTTAACAAATCTATTTATGTTTATGTAATAGAAATCTTAATAAAATTCATATTTAAAGGTTTAATTGTTCAACCTTTTCAATTACCCCGAGATGAGGCTTTTTGCAGTATTAAAAAATAAGTGTGACATTAGTACAAGAAGTTCTCAAATTACAATGCATGTTGCATGTTATGAGTATGAGATTTGTATTGTAGCTACTGGACACTTTTTTATGGTTTTAAATGTGATTATTATATTTGATAATAATCGGATTCTATTTTTAAAAAATTGTGTTTGTTTTGTAAACAGGTAGGTATATGTGGTTTTATTCTTATGTTACATTTAAATTATGTTCTCGCTGCTGAGGTGAAAAATTGTATGTGTCACACGAGACCAAAGTTTTTTTGCATCTCGTGTATTTGAATCCCTTGCTGCTCTCAGGATTCTAACCTAGAATCACTCGCTAACGCTCGTGATTCAATTATAGAATCCTTCGCTTACTCGGGATTCAAAATCAACACTCGCAACAAAAAACAACTTTGCTCTCTTGTTGCACAAATAACTATTTCTACTTTATCGGAGAAAAAGTGCTTTTTCATGCTGATTTTGAAGCAGAAAAAAACCTTTTAGAGCTTGTGAGGTGTTTTTTGTGGTTTGTGGGTGGATTTGACTGTTTCGGTTGTAACAAAGTACCTATTGTCTTTTGATTTCTGTTGCAGGGCCTGGATTTTTTGAACATGATTCTGACAACAGTATTTATGCTTGAATTCGTGTTTAAACTTTCAGCGTTTAAATTTAAAGTAAGTTTCAACACTTGAGAAAGTTTTTTTTTATAAAAACGGAAACGACTTTCTGGTGTTTTAAATAAAAATCTTTTTAATTTAACAAAGTAATGCATGTTTGTTTGTTTTGGTTAAATCTTACAAGCGAAATACAACTTGTAAGATTCAACCTCCTCTAATCCTGAGATTGTTTTGAAATTTGGTATAGATTATTATTTTAGACAAAAATGTAGGCACCAAAAAGTACAGTGTAAAATTAAGTATTAAACAAAATTGACAAAACCACATTTCTTTTACAGAACTATTTTGGTGATGCATGGAACACAACTGATTTCATTTTAGTTATTGGCAGCCTTATTGATATTTTAATGACTCAAATCCTCGAACAAGATACTGTAAGTATTGGATATCAATGCAGTGCGATTTCACTTAAATGTGAAAGTAACTCCGTCAGTCTATCAGTCTGTCTGTTACTCCTGGAAGCGCTAAACTACTTAACATCAAATTCGTTATGGATGTAGGTAACAAGCTGTAACAAGAAGAGAACCCAGGATAGTTTTTATCCCAAAAAATTACATAGGTTTTGCCGATAGCGCTAAGTGAATTCCTGGCAGATGAAATCGCGGGAAAATTTGGTTAATTTTAAATTTGTTCCATTTTCAGTCAGGTCCTGGTGGTGGTGCCAAGAGCTTGGAAAGTGGGAGTTCCTTCCTCAAATACATTACCTTTTTCGTCTGTTCCGTGCCATGCGACTGATCAAATTGCTCTCCCGAGGAGAACGCATACGCACCCTCCTGTGGACTTTCATCAAGTCATTCCAGGCCCTTCCATATGTGGCGCTGCTGATTGTACTTCTGTTCTTCATCTATGCTGTTGTCGGAATGCAGGTAAAAAACTTCATTATCATCATTATCATTTTTATCATCATCATCATCATTATCATCATCATTATTATCATAATCAGCCATAGGACGTCCACTGTTGGACATAAGTGGCCTGCATTTGTCGTGAACCCACGGCAAAACTGCCGCGAAGTAAAACTCAGTATATTATTATTATGTTGCTACGACTGCAGCACATCGCACAGCTGCAGCTCATTATCATCATCATCATCGTCATCATTATTGTTGATTGTGGACTGTATTTAGATTTAATATCGGGTGAATGAATAAATTAAACTTCTTTTAAATTGTACAAATCAACGGAGTCTTCTAAGTGTCTTGTGGGAGTGTTCGATGGCGAGTGAGTAGGATTATGCGCGCGCGGTATTTAAATATTGTCGCTCGCGCGCGAGGGAGGGGAGCACGGCCGATCATGATCGAGCCGCGGGGAGGACCACTGAGGAAGCCAGGAGAGAATTGTGTAATGCTGAGTGGGGATAGTGTGTGTAAGTTCGTGTTACTGTATAGTGTGGCCTGACAAATGCATTTATTTTCATAAAAACCTTATATCTATTACATGGCACATAATTAATAAAATATACAGGTAAACAAACACAAATCAACAATCACAATAAAAATAGGAAAATAAAGTAAACAAAAACAAAACGAATTCTAATCTAAATATCTATATTTACAATATCTTAACCTATTTCCGACAATTATTATAAATGCGAAAAATATAAATCTTTCACGCTAAAACGACTGCAAGGGTTTGAATGGAATTCGGTGTACTAACTGGATCTCAGAAATAACACACGCCTACTTTTATTCCGATGTTCTTATAGTTTTTGGGTGTGTGAGCAAGCATATCAAATCCCGAAATCTCAGCCACAAAGTCTAAAGAAATTATATTTAGTAGGTAAGAGTGTTCTTAATAGGTAGGCTTCCTATTAGGGCTACCTGGTGGATGCATAATGGCGTGTTTGTCCTTCATTGTGGTTGTCTATGAGGTAGAACTTTGTTCAACAGTGGACGTTTTCCGGCCGATTATGATAACGTTCTTATAACGATAATGAAGATTACGACGAAGTTTTTGCTCTAATTACGGAAGCTGCCGTCGAAGAGTCGAAAAAAAACCAATTCACTTAGATTAATTTATTAAAATATTAAAATTACATTTAATTTCTTAAAACTACTGTTCCAACTCGAGGCGGGAATTAGAATGAATCAATATATTAATCGGAATCAATCAGCGGCGGTCCGCGGTGTCATCGTGTTTCACTGTTGTCAGCGTTTCGATTCCCCGAGCTGCCGACGGCTGTTGCAACAGGCGATGCAATTCAGCGGTCCTGGTAGAGTGTCGCAACGTAATTCCTCCCCCCGCAGACCAGCAACTATTTTTGAAGTTTCCGAGAAAATATTGCTGGAAGTTCAGCTTCTGAGGCGGTTTCCGTAGACGCTGGCTTGTTGCTCGAAGTTCCGTCTCCTTTCTCGATGTAGTCATCACTCGAATTTTCCCCGGGAATTTTACCTCTGGTCGCTATGTAGCGTCTCCATAGAATTATAATAATAATTACAGTTGTGCTTAACAAAGCTCCATAAAAAGGGATCGTGGTGTGGTAAATAGTGACATCTGGTGGATGTTCGAGGTGGATTGGTGATTGTAGAGATATTCTATTTTGGATCTCGTGGAGCTCCTCTAGGTTTATAGAGCTTAATGAGATTATTGGCTGAGCCTTGAGCTGGATTTTTGAGTTATCTTCGATTTTTGCAATCTTCAGCGGTTGTCCCTCCACTTGATCTTCTGTGTTGATAATAGTGAGGTCATTCGTGCGTAGCATACAGTTCTTTGGGATGGTTGCCAAGTAGCTTCCGCTGAGGGTGTTGTATTCTTCCCTGCTGCAGATGAGTCGCACCTTCGTAGGCGATGGGAATGTGACAGCATAAGTTCTGTCATCCAGTTTCTCCACGGTCTGTCTTGATAGTGATATGGTTGTCTGCTTACACGAGTCGTCTATTGTTTGGGTCTTGATCAGGTTCTGGATGCAATCTGGCTGGGTTCTAATTTGATGGTTCACCTTTTCTATGCACAGGTACCACTCCTTAACCTTCGGGCATTCAGCCTCTATGTACACATAAGAGTCTCCCTCGGTTGCTATAAAAGGATAGGGGGGTACAATAACCTGATTATACTTATTTGGGACTAATGGCAGCTTGTATAAATTATATGTGTATGGGGATACGATTGGGAATCTAAAAACGATAACTATTTGCTTCTGGATAAAATATGATCCAGTTTCTATTATGCTATAATATTCCCTTAGCTCTAAGTCCAACACCTGATCCTTATTATAGATCGTTCTAAGCCTACTTAACATACTACTAAGTACATGTGTACTTAACATCGAATGATGCATGCTACGGGATCGAGTAAAAGCTAAAATATCTTCTATGCGATAAATCTCGCTTATTAAACTATCTATGTTATCATTAATTATAATTAAAAGTTGGGCAAACTTTGCGTATTTCAGCAAACTAGTTTCTGCCTGAGCGTTACTGTTAAGAAGTAGTAACAGAGTTTCGTTAATTTTGACCTGATTTTCTACCATTTGGGAAATGATGTTAGCATGGTGGTCCATCCATTCTTTGCTAAGACTGATGTGATCATTCAGCTCGGTAACGACCCTGTCCTGGTTAGTTTTTAGAGATTTTATGGCGTTATTATATTTTATTGCATCTGAATAATCTAAGTTACCAGTTAATCCTTTAATCACAGAGCCTAGACCATCTATGAGGCCTCTTTTACTGCGGCTAGGCTCCAAGCTTCTCAGTTGGTCAGATGCTTTACTCAATTTTTTAGCTAAGAATTGAATTTGTGTTTCATACAGAGAATAAGTATCATTATTAAGTCGGTCTTTTGTTTCCTTTAGTTGCGTCAGGACACTGTCAATGCTAATTTCTATGTCAGTGAGTTTAATATATTGCAAGAATGTATGTTTCTGGGTGGTCAGTTTCATGTCGCCTAAGTCAAATGGTAGTATTCCTGGTCCGTCTGCGAGGTCTTCAAGTTTTATCTCTTGGCTTTGAATTAGGTTTATTGTCAGGATCAGCAGGTACATCCTGTAACAATTGAGATGTTTTAGGTACTCTTTTTAACCGAGATTTAGCTACAGGGCCACGCTTTTTGGAAGTATATATATGTATTGGTAGGTCTGCTAATACGGAGTCATGTGTATAGCGAGGGGCGACTTTTTGTCTGCTGGCAGAAGGATTTTTAATAAAAATTTGTTGTTTGGGTTGATATTCTACTTCTGGTTCTCGCGTTTTATTCCTATTTTCCATTAGTGCTGTACGGTCAGCTAATGTAGATTCGTTGATTATCTTATAGACAGACTCCATCTGTTCTTTATGGTTCGTTGTATACTGCTGTAATAAGTGAGCTGTAAGGTCGATATAAGTTGGGTCTCTGGGGTCAAAGTGTCCGGTCAAAATGTCAAAAGGTCGGCATTTAGTGAAACTATGGATTGAAGAATTGTAGGCTAAAATAGCATAAGGCATAAGGTTATAAATGGATTCATCTTTCTTTGTCAGTTTAAGAATACGAAGATGTTCGAGAATGGTTGAGTGAAATCTCTCTATATTGCCATTGTCATTTGGAGAGTGTGCCAAAATTCTATGGTGCGTAATTTTGTGTAGTCTTACAAATTCGGCAAAAAGTTGATTAGTAAATTCGGTACCGTTATCGGTTACTATTGTAAGAGGCAAGCCGTGATGGGTGCTAAATTTTAATAGAGCCTGTATGATACTAATTGCGGTACCGTCTCTTAAATGGTACGCTTGTCCGTACTTTGAAAATACGTCAATGAATGTTATGTACTTATCAGAGTGTACCGTAAATAGGTCCATATGAACTATTTCAAAAGGTTTTTTAGCTGGCGGTACTATGTTGAATTGTGGTCTAATGGGGTTGCGGTCGTATTTGGCCTGGCCACATACTGTGCATTCGTTAATGAATTTCGTAATTTGTTCCTTCATTTTAGGCCAATAGTATTTGCGCGAAAGAGCTAAGTAGCATTCGTTGATGCCACGATGGTTGGTTTTTCCTTCGTGGTACAATCTGATTATATCTTGCTGTCTGAGGTATTCTTTAACATTCTCGACTTCCGTCTTCGCAAGGACTAGGCTCATGGACGAATTTTTAAATTTTTCTTGTAAAATGGGAATAATTTTGTATAAACCAAGATATGGTGTTATGAAAAGGGCTGTCTTGACTTTCGGGTTGACATATTCTTTAATGGCGTTCACTACGTCCCCTTCTAAATTAGATTCCAAAAGTTGTACAGAAGTTCGCGTGTGCGTGTCAAAAGGTTTTGTAACAGTTGGTCGTTTTTTAACATCCTTTACAATAGTTAAACATAATTGTCTGTGGAATTTATTCAGGGGTTCGTCAGTAATTGGGACTTCTAGAATTGGGTTTTCATTATCTGTATGAACGGTATCTGTAGTGGAGTTTGCTAGGTTTGGTATGTTTTCAGTAGGGTTCACAGCTACTGAGTTCATGTCATCATCTGTCTGTTGATTCAATTCTCTAACAGTTTCATTACTTGTCGAGGGATTTGGCATAAATTCCGCTAGTATTTGGTCTATGTCTGCGTCTGTGATTGGTTGGTCGGGAGTAATAGCTTTTGACGTAGAAGGTTCTAATTCTTGCTTATGTACTTCTACTCTGGAGAGGGCATCGGCGTTGGTATTACACTTGCCTTTTTTGTAGACTACGGTATAATTATACTCGCTTAATTTGAGACGCCATCTGGTAAGTCTGGAATTTGGTTCTTTAACATTCATTAGCCACTGAAGGGGCTTGTGATCGGTTATAATTTTGAATTTTCTGCCAAAAAGGTAAGGACGAAAATACTTTGTTGCCCAAACTATTGCCAAAAGCTCTTTCTCAATGGTGCTATAATTCATCTCGCTTTCGTTTAAAGTGCGGGATGCATAGGAAATAGGTTTATCAGATCCTATCGGACCTTGGGAAAGCACTGCACCAATAGCTACGTTAGAAGCATCAGACGTCAGTATGAATTCACGAGTAAAGTCAGGGTATTGTAGAATTGGGTCATTGGTCAAGAGTTTTTTACATTTTTCAAAGCATTCAACGTAGTCAGAGTCAAGTGTAATTTTCCTACCTTTCTTTAAACAGATTGTTAGAGGTTTTGTAGTACGTGCAAAGTCGGGAATAAATTTTCGGTAATAGCCAATGAGACCTAAAAATTGTTTGATTTGTTTAGTGGTTTTAGGAATCGGATAATTTTGAATCGCAACTAATTTATCTGGATTGGGCTTAATGCCTTCCCTGCTAATGATGTGCCCAAGATAAGCAGTTTCTAATTTCAAGAATTCGGACTTATCCATTTGAATTTTGAAGTTAGATTCCCTCAGTCTCTGAAACACTTTTTCCAAATTAATTATGTGTTCCTGGAGGCTGGTGCTAAAAACGATTATGTCATCCAGGTATACAAGACATATTACGTTTTGAAGTCCTCTCAAAACGTTGTCCATCACACGTTGGAACGTGGATGGTGAATTTTTCAGACCCATGGGCATCCGAAGAAATTCAAAGTGCCCATGTTCTACGTTAAAAGCTGTTTTTTGAATATCTTCTGGGTTCATTTCTACTTGGTAGAACCCGCTGGCTAAGTCAAGCGTCGTAAAATACTGGCATTTGCCTAATTTGTCGAGCACGTCCGTTATATTGGGTATGGGGTACTTGTCGTCTATGGTCTTTTCGTTGAGTTTCCTAAAGTCGATGACAAGTCGCCACTTCTGCTTGCCGGAAGCGTCTAGTTTTTTAGGAACTACCCAGATAGGTGAGCTCCAAGCAGATTCCGAAGGCCTAATGATACCTTGTTCTAACATTTTAGAAGTTTGATCTCTTACTTCTTGACGGTGAATGAAAGGATATCGGTAAGTTTTTGTGTAGATAGGGGTTTCATCTGTGGTCTTGATGCAATGTTTAATTCTGTTAGTAAAAGTTAGCTTTTCGCCCTCAATATAGAATACATCGGAATACTGAGCACAAAGTCGGGTCAAATTGGTCTTTTCTTCGGGGTTTAAATGATTTGTTCTTAATTTAGAAATAACTTGATCTACACGAGTTGAGCTATGCGCAGTATTAATGCACTCGTTGTTAAATAGTTCGGCTTGCGCTGGGTGATCCAGTGACAAAATTAAATCGTTATCAGTTGGGTTTTCAATATCAAGAAAACCACGACTGTTCCTTACGGTAGTTAAACATTCGTGAATAATGCAATTGCAAATAGTTTGTTCATAGACCAAAACGTCCCCGTCAGGTGCATTAATAGGTATGCGTATGAGTTTCGAAGAGTTAGCTGGGATAATGTCCTCATATAGATTAGCGTTTCGAGAGTTATACATTTTTATAGTATTCGTGGCATGTTTTGTTGTAAGTGTCTGGTTCTTAAGGTCAATTTTTGCTTCCCATTCAGTTAGTAAATCGAGTCCAATTAAACCGTCAAAGTAATCGTGGAAGTTGTAAACGTAAAGTTTGAGGTTTCCCTGTTCATTAAATTCTTCGAAGCAGGGCAGGGTTATTGAAAAATCGTTTCTACTAGTGGCGTGCACATTTGTAACTTCAAACGGGTCATAATTTAAAGAAAATTCAGGAAAAAAATTTTTTACAGCTTCGGGGCTGATGAATGATTGATTGGCGCCTGTATCTATAAGAAGCTTAAGAGGCGGGTTTTTAATGTGAACATACGGAAGTTGCCTTTGGGTTTGAAGGTTGACTTCTATTTTGGTTTTTTTGATTTCGGGATTAGGCGAAAATCCTCTTTGCTGGTTGAGGGTTGGGGCTCAGATTCATAAGTTACTTCAATAGTTTGCGGATCATCAGAATTATAATTGTAGCATTCGTTCATCTGTTCGTAGTAAAAGGAATCAGTGTACTGGTCAGCGTCTGAATAATAGTCGTAATAGTCGTAAGGTTCAAATTCATTAAAGTTAACGTCCCTCGTCTTAAAATAATTTGGTGGTGGTGGATTCCTCAAATTACGTAAATCGTACCCACCTTGTGGTAGCACTTTGGGCACGTAGTGGCTTACACCACTCATAGGCTGCGGTCCCTTGTTCTGTTGTAATCTAAATAAATTACTCCTAGGATTATAATTAGGTGGTGGTGCAGCAAACATCTGCTGGGTGCGAGTCGGCATCCTTTGCTGGGGTAGATTTACCCTAGGCGGCTGCTGAGGTACCTGCATAACTTTAATCCTATTTGGCTCTGGTTGTAAAGGCATCATATTCTGAGAAGCTGGGGGCCTAAGGGCCGAGAAACTATATGGTCCCTGTGGCACATTACGAGGCCCTAGCTGAGCTTTAAAAGGATCGTTACGTTGCTGCATGTACATCACGTTAAGCTCCTCCTGCACGAATTCTAGAGCTTTCTCAATACTCTCGGGACGCATGCATCGAATGCGGGAACCAAGAGGTTCTTTTAGGCCTCTAACAAACGCCTGCATGGTAACTTTTTTATATAGATCACGCTTGGCGTCAATTGTTGTCTGCAAGGATTCATGCAGACTGACATAAGTCATGAGGGTGCTAAAAAGAGTTTGACAATGGTCGTAGAATTCCTGCGGGGTTCTATTACCCTGGGTTGCTGCTGATATATCGTTATACAACGCGGTTTCGTCACGCTGGTCCGAAAAGTTATTAATCAGCGCACTTCGTATATCTAACCAGCTATTGGATATCCCGTTAGAATTTAAAGTGCGTGCCGCTGGGCCCGTGATCTTATTCAGAATCCCATTAAGCAAGCACAGGTTAGGAAGATCGCTATTCGCACCTACACTAACAAAACTAGATACTACTTGGTCACAAATTTTTATAAACCTGGTTAGCACGTTCGGGTTTCCGTCGAAATCCGGCACTAAACGCATTGCCTTAAAAATAGTGTCAGGGTCGAAGCATCGATCGTTCGACTCTGGAGCTATTGGAGCCCCTGGGACTTGGCCGTTTGCCTGATCCATATTGAAGCTAGCACTGTCTTCCACACTTAAGTCTCTATGTAAATCTAACTCTCTGTGACGAGACTGTCGCGATGCAGTCGTCCTACTTCCTAAATTTCGTGGATGGAAAATTTTGGATAGGAATCAGTCACTTATTTAAGGATAAGAAGGAAAGCAACACGAGATTGATTCAAGTGCACTTACTGAGTACTGATGGTCATGGTCCTTGGTTCTTGATCGCGAATCGATGTCTGGATTCCCCTTCGCTCTGCAGTCTTCAGGTTCTTTTTTGTTCTCGATGAGGCCGTGAAAGGCTAGCTGCTCGCGGTCGCACGCGCACGGTTGCGATAGTAAAGCGGTCGCGAACGCCTCGAGAGAATATCGACTGCGCCAATTACGGAAGCTGCCGTCGAAGAGTCGAAAAAAAACCAATTCACTTAGATTAATTTATTAAAATATTAAAATTACATTTAATTTCTTAAAGCTACTGTTCCAACTCGAGGCGGGAATTAGAATGAATCAATATATTAATCGGAATCAATCAGCGGCGGTCCGCGGTGTCATCGTGTTTCACTGTTGTCAGCGTTTCGATTCCCCGAGCTGCCGACGGCTGTTGTAACAGGCGATGCAATTCAGCGGTCCTGGTAGAGTGTCGCAACGTAATTATTTATATAATAAATCATAATATGATCTAATTTTAAAAACATAAAATCATAAAATCATAGTATCTAATTTCTTTGCATGACCCTCGTAAAAACTAACTACTTTACACGCGCCATATAAATTTGCCTAAAAGTTCATTACTTAATACCTACTCAGTTTTGACGCATTTTTGACATACATTTTTATGCGACGTCTTTACGTTACTCCCGGATTGTGTTCGAATCGCTTAACGGTTATAGTGCCTATTCAATTATTGGAATTATACCTTTACAGTTTTTGTGGTACTAGTCGGGGCAATGAACTTTTAGGCAAAGTTAGGCGGCGAAGGTATAGAGAGAGTGGAGACCGCAGATGGGCAAGCGCAGTGTTGGACGTCCGCCACCAACGAGATGGACGGATGACACGGTAAAAATCGCAGGTGGATGCAAGCCGCTTCCAACCGAGGCAACCGGAGATCTATGGGGGAGGCCTATGTCCAACAGTGGACGTCCTATGGCTGATATGATGACGATGAATAATTAACTAACTAGCTGATCCCCACAATTTGGTCAGCGAAGGATTCGTTTATCACTATTTTATTTTCTTCTACAGAAACTTCTCGAAAAAATAACTAACAGATAGATTAAGATAGATAGGTTAGATTAAGATTTCATGTACAAACTTTTCAACACCTAATAAATCAATTCTATTCTATTCTAGGTCTAGCCGTTCTCTAGTTTTGCGCTTACCTACAAAATTAAGTTATTCACTATTCAATTTATGTATAAGGTATTATATGTATAAATATATTTTATAGGTTTTAGTAGTAACAGTAGTTTTTTTTTTACTGTCCAAAAAGGAAATACAAACTACAATAGGTTAAATACAGAAAGAAAAGAACAAAGTAGATACTAAAGCGAACTTATCCCTGAAATGTTTTCAGTGGTCGCCTTCCACTGTTGTCTCTCTTTTCAGTGGTTGTGGTGGTGGTGGTTTATTCTAGACGGAATATAACGTGGGTAGCAGTCCAAAAGAATGGTAAATCAAAATCAATTCTGCACTCAGCAAAAATATTACGATCACGAGACCTAATGATTACTTTAGTGTCGTGTGAGTAAAACCTATTTGAATATCAAATCGTCACAACGCTAAGAAGAAAATATGACTTAATAACATAGTAACGTATCATGTTCTTAAACGATTAGCCTAATTGAATTATCACATCGCAAGCCTGGACCACTTAAGAATTCGATACGTATACGGATTACGTATGACTCGTGTCTAAAAATAACAGCTAAGTACGTAGGTATTTAGTAATATTTACAACTATATTTTGAACTGTTCTGTACAATTCCAATTTCTCATTTCTATAATAGATCGTTTAGACTTTAGTTGCTCTAGGAGACAGACAAGTAAACATATACCTACACTAGACTTTACCCACTGCTTCGCACGCGTTGGCAATCCATTAGATCCTCGAGTTGAATTGAGGTTCCGTAATTTATCTATATTTCAGCCTGTTCTTATTTTCTTTAATTAAGATACGATAAGTTTTAAATAGTATACTTGAATGAGGCACTTTGAAGGGGAAAATTTTGGATCAAGTTGTCTGAATGAATAAATTATTATTATTATTCTCTTTATTTATTTTTTATTCTTAGGTTTAGGTTTTTATAATAGTTATAAAAAGTAAAATACAGAAAAGTACATACAAAATAAAAATATTATAAAAACCTAACCTAGTTTGCCGCCGGTAACGGGGTAGGGCCCAAGCTACCGGTGGTCAGGGCCGCAGAGTGAGGAACCTCCGGACGATGCGTGCCGTGTCCAGAAGTACCGCCTTCTGTATCTGGCCCTTGATCCAGCCATCTAGCGAGAGTCTCTTGAGATGTTGGTCGAGACTCTTCGCTATTAGACCGTTTGCCGAAACGACTATCGGGACAATGATCGTCGAGTCAACATCCCACATAGCAGTCACCTCGTGAGCCAAGTCAAGGTACTTGCTGAGTTTGTCCTTCTCGGCCTTCACGAGGTTCTCGTCATGTGGGATGGTGATGTCGACGAGCACTGCCTGGCGGTTTGATCGATCTGTCAGCACGATATCAGGCTTATTGGCTACAATAGTCCTGTCCGTGATGACAGATCGATCCCAATAGAGCGTGGCACGACCATTTTCAAGAACTGGCGCAGGGACATACCTATAATACGGCACCTCAGAGTCTACAAGGCCGTATCGAAGAGCAAGTTGCTGGTGGATAATCCTGGCTACTAAGTTATGTCTGTGCAAATACTCACCGTTAGCAAGATGAGAACAACCGGAGATAATATGCCTGAGTGACTCCCCAGGACGGCGGCATGCCCGACAAATGTCGACCGTACCGTCCTTCAGGATATACCTCCGGTAGTTGTTCGTCATGATAACTTCGTCAGCAATTGCACACACAAAAACCCTTATTATTATTACAATCCCTAAAGAGACTTTGAAAGTAATCATAAATGGTTACAGCATAAATTATACCGTCCAAAACTGAAACTTTTCTGAAACAGAACTAATTTCACCATACAAAGACTAATAGAAAATAATGGATAGTCTTATCTACATAGACTTCAATTGTAACAACATAACATTGCTGTTTATCTAATAGCTTAATCCCACTTATGTTATAAGTGCGCAAGTTTGCCTGTTTGTTTGTTACCTTATCACGTCTAAACCACTGAACTGACTCAAATTAAACTCGGTATAAGTACAGATAGTTTGAATCCCGGGGAAGATCATACAATAGTAATTACCCCGGCAAATTTCATAGTTCCCGGGAGTCGCGGGCAATAGCTAGTTTTAAAATAAAGTATGATCCCCCCCCATTACAATACTTACTATTTAGCTACACTTTTTTTACAAATATGTATCCAACTGGCATCCTGCGATTTGTTGAACCGAATATGGCAAGAGCTTGTTAGTGGTCATAAAACAGTCGTAAAATTACCAACATCTGTTATTACTTTAATAAACAGAAGTCTTAACACTCCTATGCCCATATACGGAGCAGTGGCCAATGATTGGTCCAACCATCGCAATGCTAATGAAGAAATATTTAGCGCTCCTTATACGGGGCCGACGATCCAGAACCTTTTTAAGAATAACCAACGAGTTCTAACTTAGTGTAGGTAGTTTCCGTATTTCGATAAACGTGACTTTTTCTATTGTTTTTTACTTAATTCATTGAACCAGATGTTAATTTGCGCAGATCTATCTCAATGAAACAAAATCAGTAACTTTACTAGCTTATAGCCACACTTAAAAAACGGCTTTATGTCTTTGAGACACGTATAATATATATATATTACGAGTATCCATTTATATCCTACTGATATAAATGAAGCCGTGGTGGCCTAGTGGTTTGACCTATCGCCTCTCAAGCAGAGGGTCGTGGGTTCAAACCCCGGCTCGCACCTCTGAGTTTTTCGAAATTCATGTGCGGAATTACATTTGATATTTACCACGAGCTTTGCGGTGAAGGAAAACATCGTGAGGAAACCTGCACAAACCTGCAAAGCAATTTAATGGTGCGTGTGAAGTTCCCAATCCGCACTGGGCCCGCGTGGGAACTATGGCCCAAGCCCTCTTGTTCTGAGAGGAGGCCTGTGCCCAGCAGTGGGACGTATATAGGCTGGGATGGATGGATGGATATAAATGAAAGTGTACCCAATATGTTTGTTTGTTTCTTTGCTGCAATGCTCAACCGAGAATGATAAAATTTGACGTGCAAATAGTTGTCGAATAATGTTTGATACATCATTATCATACATCGAGCTCTTGACTTTGAAGACGAACACTGATTATCAGGTTCTAACTATTTTATACATCTATGTCCTACCCGATCTAACGTACTTTAATTATTGAGCATTGTACTTTTTTACTATTATTATCAGAAAGTAGATCTCTTGTTGCTGTAACTGTGTAAGATACTTTCGATAAAGTTTATTATTTATTTGTCAGGAGTTCACCCTCGATTTTTGTACATATTTGACTGACGGCAAACAGATTAAAACACTCTAATTTCAAGGTCATTCGTTTGACAGGTGACAGCGGCTGCCCCGGCGTCGTTAATGATGCGAGCGCGCGGGGCGCGGGGGGACGCTGACAGGAGCGTGCCACACACACATGAGCAGCCACGCACACAACATGTTTACCAGGTCAGTTGATACGTTAAGTTTGATACTACTATCTGCCCTCCCCTATCAAAAAAATAATTATCCAAATCGGCATAAATGACGGAGTTCTGGGGGGCTACTACGAAATTCGAAAATCGAAGTTCGTATCGTACCGTCCCTTTCACTTTCGTTTTAAATAATATAAACGTCAGCGGGACGGCAAGATACGAAGTTAATAGTTTGTACTTTGTAGTATAGGGCCTGAGCTAAAAAATGCAATGACTAGGTACAAAAAAACTATGAAAATAATTTTCTACCAGTTGAAGTCGGTGCCAGAGCCGTGGTGGCCTAGTGGTTTGACCTATCGCCTCTCAAACAGATGGTCGTGGGTTCAAACCCCGGCTCGCACCTCTGAGTTTTTCGAAATTCATGTGCGGAATTACATTTGAAATTTACCACGAGCTTTGCGGTGAAGGAAAACATCGTGAGGAAACCTGCACAAACATGCGAAGCAATTCAATGGTGCGTGTGAAGTTCCCAATCCGCACTGGGCCCGCGTGGGAACTATGGTCCAAGCCCTCTTGTTCTGAGAGGAGGCCTGTGCCCAGCAGTGGGACGTATATAGGCTGGGATGATGAAGTCGGTGCCTTAGCACGAGCCAGCAGCAGCAATTTATGAACCGTCATAAATGACGAAGTTCTGAGCTAACAAACAAAAAACCGGCAAAGCCGTGTCGGACACGTCCAAGATAGGGTTCCGTAGCCATTACGAAAAAATCATGTAATATTTTTCTAAGGATTTCGTATTGTGCGGAATCTTCCAAGCTTAGGTATACTACTAAAAATTCTCAAGAAATCTTAGTCGTTATAATTTTCCTTGTAAATTTGATGTACCTACTTACTATCATCCTGAATTTATTAAATTGTTTCCACCCAACAGTTTAGATTTAAGATGGCATTATAGGGTTAGTCGAGAAAAAAAAATCACCCACCCCTTTACGTCTATGGGAGGTACCCTAAAAAAATATTTTTTATATTACCACTTTGTTGGCGTGACTAATATGTATATTCATACCAACTTACAGCTTTCTAGTACTAGCTGTCTCAGAGCTTAGCCGCAGATAGACAGACAGACGGACGGACAGACATGGCGAAACTGTAAGGGTTCCTAGTTGACCACGGAACCCTAAATAAAAAAGAAAGTTTGACCGAATTGATTACCTCCTCCTTTTTTAAAATCGGTTAAAAGTAGAAATAGTCGAGTAGTTATTAAAGGACGATTTGAGAACTTAATAAATATGTCAAGGTCATTTACAAATGAACCATCCTTGTAAGTACATATGTGTCGATGAACAAAAATTTTACGATATTTCCGAAATCAGTTGATGAGCTCTTGGAAGTTTACTATATTGTGAAACTTCATTGATATCGTATTTTTTATGCCTATCTACTATTCTAAATTGTTTATCATACTCAAATACATATAAGAGAAAATACTATTTTTTACCTTTCCAAGACCAAGAAGATAATATCTTCTTGGTTAAATATTATTTAACTGTAAAACTGAAACCTTAAATGATTTTTTGCGTATGGCTTTAGTCCTATTCTTTAATCTTTATACTTCTAGACTATGTAAGTACTTATAAGTATGTGTATGTCTAAAGAGCTCTGTCTATCTCGGATTTAATTAATTATTATTTTTAATGATTAAGGTAAACGTACGAGTGCTCGTCACTGCCCCAATAGTTGGCATCTTTAATCTTATGTCATTAGCAATAGAGATGACAGCAGGGTGTCGTCTATTGGGAATTAGCGTGTCGAACACTCGTACGTTTACCTTATTGATCTTACGGTACGATAAAAAGTCAAAAACGAGGATAAAATTTATTCAAATGGTAAAGTAGAAAATCACGCCTGGAGAGGTAATTTTAGGTAAAAACAGGAAATCGCAATAGTTACAATAAAGTTTTATCTTTTAAGCAAAAACTTACGCAATGATTAGGTACTTTGACGTACTTAAGCATAATAAAACTGTATTGAATAGTGTGGAAAACTCGTCACCATTGTAAATTTCTATGCCCTTAGATACAGCCAATATGTGATAATAGATGACGAAATATTTGGACGATGTCACGTTTTGGCCAGCTCGTCATTCTCGTCATAATGGGTCAAAATACTCACGAATATGTTTCGTGACTACATCCGTACTAAGTTGATGACTGATGACGTTTGACACTTATCATATTAGCTTTAATGACCATTGTTTAAATTCACAAGAATCACTACGTTTCCCCGTTAGAAACCAATAAACATTCGCAATGTGTGGAAATGCGAAAATAATGTCACGTTTTTGAATTGTAGATTTCGTCACCTACGTAGGAGAGTAAATATTTCATATTAATTTACACTTCTCGTCATTTTTCATGTGATAATGAATACGTATCATGTCAAAAATAAATTTTAAAGAGGAAATTGGTTCTCGAAATAACAAGCATCAGTACCACTACCATGAGTTTACAGTGACCGTGATCGGTAGTGACGGCGTAAATTATTTGTATGGAGAATTGTACAGCGCCTCTACAAATAATTTACGCCGTCGCTATCGAGTACGGTCACTGTAAAATCATGGTAGTGGTACTGAAATCTGAATACTGATATACAATACATATATACATAAGAAATGGAAATCTCTTGTTTCTAACAATACAAAACATATACTTACTCGTATTGTAGTTCTCGAATGGAGACCGCGAATCGGCAAGCATAGTGTAGGACTTCTATCAACGAGATGGACGGATGATCTGGTTAAAGCTGCGGGTTCAAGGTGGATGCAGCAGCCGCTTTCCTACCGAAGCAACTCCATATGGGGAGGCCTATACGTCCAACAGCGGACGACTGATATGGTGGTGACGATGCTTATTGCAATGTTCCAAGCAAAAACCTACGAATCTAGACAGTATTTTCATGTGCCCCAAAAAAAAACTTACGTAAACCGATCGTTTGCCAAACGACAACGGCGTCACCAATTAGGGTTGTTATCATGTTCCAAGTTTGTGAAACTGCCTATAGTGATACGTACGGTACGTGTTGACTTAGTGTCTGCTACAAATCACTAAAAGTGAAAAAAATAGACTCGTGCGCTGCCGGCTCCATACAAATTGAAATAAAGAAAAATATAATATAGTAAATATGTAAGGATATACTATACAGCATCTATATACCTATGTTAATGTTTGAGTTTTTAGCCTAAGTATGTGTTGTTATTATACTTGTTTTAGGATTAAAGGGTAAAAACGAGGCCCTATTACTAGACTTCACTGTTTGTCTGTCTGTCACCAGGCTGTGTTCGTGAACCGTGATAGCTAGAAAGTTGAAATTTTTACAGAAGATGTATTTCTGTTGCCGCTATTACAACAAATGCTAAAATTAGAATAAAATAAATCATTAAGGGGGGCTCCCATACAACAAACGTTTTTGCCGTTTTTTGCTCAATATTATTAACCGCAATAGACGCTTGAAATATTCACAGAATATTAAATTGTATATTCACTATAATAATAAATATTTAAATTAAAATAAAATAGGTAAATATTTAAAGGGTCAGCGATACAAGTAGCGTTGCTTTTTTGGTAATGTCTAATGTTGTATACGACTCGCACTTGGTCGGTTTTTTCTTTCTTTCTATATTTAGTACCTAATATACTAGTGAGGATAAGAAAAAGTATAAAATTCGTAAATATTTCAACTAGTGCACAAGGCCAACGTTCCCTACATAACTCAAATTGTCTTGTAGTTTTTTTGTTCGTCACAAACCACTAAAAATAACGTAATGCGCGTAAGACCATTACTGTGGTAAGGGCTCGCGCACACTGGTCTAAGCTAGAATGAAATATACCATTAAATATTGTATGATGGAGAGTTATGAGGAAAGGAAAATGATAACTCATGTAATATAATAATAATAGTAACAGAATGATCAAACCTGATGACCTAGTCATCAACTGTGCACAAAATTACAATAATCGGTCTAGTAGATTCAGACAAAATCGACTGTGACAAACGACAGACAGACAAAACACAAGTATCTTAAAAAGGTTCCGTTTTTCCTCTTTGAATTTTAACTCTTCTTTAGTTCAAGAATGAAACTATAATTCCTTACTATAC